>NC_045735.1:19440494-19652994 GCF_008692095.1 Etheostoma spectabile | reverse complement strand
ATGGAGACCAAACAGGAGCCATCCGCTGTGTGGAGTCAGACATCTAACAATGATTCAGACAACGGCACACAGGTCTGAACAGTCCATGAAGTGCTGTATTAGAGTCATCATAAGCAATAGAGAAGGATGCAGTACATTTGCATGCATCGGAGGACGTTTTAAGCATCTCAAGATTTGTCTTTCAAACACACTCACCAGATACTGTCTTCTGTAAACTGCTTCTAGTTGCTGCTAAACCTCCAAAATTCTACTTTTATAATTATAGCTAACAGAGAATAGTGGCATTATCCAAGTAGTGGTTCCTTACTCTTTAACCCACGTGTTGTCATCCAGTTAACCATTAACTCGTCCTTCCAGATCAAAATTGAATTTGATTTGTGCTTTTCCCATGTTTTTGTCATTTTTTTCTGATTTATTTCTCACTTTTCCCAGCTTTTGGCACTTTAAAAAAAAAAAAAAACCTGAGCTGGTTTAATAACAGGTTTTACACTTATTCTTGGAATTCATGTTCAACAAACCTCATTCCCTCATCAAATTATACATATGTTTTTAGTTAAAAAGGCAGAACCATGAGTGATTTTGACTAATAGTTAAGATCAGAGGATGTTGAGTGGATCACAGATGGGTAGATGTCAAAGTTTAGTCCGGATACTGTTTGGAAACCATTTAAAAAAAAAAGAAAAAAGAACTCAAATGCTATAAGATTAAATAAAATACCCCAAATCAAAGTTATCAATGTTACCTGAAGAACGTAAGGAACCATCCATATTATTTTTGGGCAATTTGGTTGAAAGTAATCTAACATTTCTGATGTAAAACACTTTGAAACGGGCCACTTTGACCCGAGGACAACACAAGGGTTAAAAGGACTTCAGAAGGACAAAAATGCATAATCATTTCACCCACACATACTATGTTGATGTAGGATTTATGGGGGGCGAGTCCCACTCAGAAAGTGTGATGATGATGATGATGATGATGATGCTGCTGCAGGTGGCTCAAAGCCTGTGTGTCTTGATCACATTTATTGCAGGTGCATTTTGAAGGCGGCACAGTGGCCCAGATAGTGTACAGTGGCGATCAGGCGGAGCGAGGACAGCAGCAGGTGGTTTATACAGCAGACGGGAACTCCTACACCTCTGTAGAGTCGGCAGAGCACACGCTGGTTTACATCCATCCTGCAGATGGCACTCAGGTAAGAACGGATCTTTTAAGAACTTACGTGACACATGAACATCAAACATTGATGGGAAGAACCATAGTGTTGTGTTGTGTTGTGCTGGCTTTTATGGTAAGGTAAGCTTGACCCTGTTTGTAATATTTGATAAAACCCTTTCAAGAGTTTAAAGGTCCCAAGGCATGAAAATTTCACTTTGAGTTTTATTTTTTAACATTAATATGCGTTCCCCCAGCCTGCCTATGGTCCCCCAGTGTCTAGAAATGGCGATAGGTGTTAACCAAGCCCTGGGTATCCGTCTCTGCCTTTTTCGCAAGTTCACGTAAGATAGAACCCCAAAACCAACAGTTTGTTTCCATCCAGACAAGAAGAGAGGAAACAAATCCGCGCTGTGTTTTCAAAGTGTAGCGCAGTGAGCACTGTGTATTTTATTTTGAAAATAAAGCAGAGCTTTTATTTTGTTTCTGTGCTTGCTTTCCTGTCCCGCACAATCTGAATTGTGCTGAACAGCTGCGGAGCTCTACGGCCTCCGGCAAAAATAGAAGCTCTGCCTATCTGCTCCGGAGGGCTGGGGATAGCCGGAGCTGGGACGGAGTTGTAACGCAACCGTTCCGCGGTCTGTGAAAATACACATCGACTTTAATGGAAACCTAATGACTCCGCAGCCGTTACACAGTTGGTGGAAATAGTGGGTCAGATTGGCCAATATCGAATCTTCCTCTTATGACGTCATAAGGGGATAGGTTACCGCCCCTTTCTGTGTTTTGCCCGCCTAGTGATTTTGGCCCAGCCATGAGAAAGAGAGAGAGAGAGAGAGAGAGACATCATGGCCTGCAAACAAGGGAAGCATGGCAGGTAGTCAAGGCCACCCCCCCAATAGCATTTAAAGCTACGGACACAGAAATGGCACATACTAAGAAAAGCTCATTGTGGGACTGGCTCTAGTGGCTGTAATTCTGCACCAAGGGACTTCAGATACAGTATTAGGGGACCACTAAGGTTTATATAAAAGAGACTTCAGATACAGTATTAGGGGACCATTAAGGTCTATATAAAAGAGAGACTTCAGATACAGTATTAGGGGACCACTTAAGTCTATATAAAAGAGACTTCAGATACAGTATTAGGGGACCACTTAAGTCTATATAAAAGAGACTTCAGATACAGTATTAGGGGACCACTAAGGTCTATATAAAAGAGACTTCAGATACAGTATTAGGGGACCACTAAGGTCTATATAAAAAAGACTTCAGATACAGTATTAGGGGACCACTTAAGTCTATATAAAAGAGACTTCAGATACAGTATTAAAGCACCACTAAGGTCTATATAAAAGCATCCATAAACCAGCATGTCACAGGACCTTTTAATATATTTTCACGTTCTTTCTTCAAATGTTCAGAGTACACAGGAATTAGTATGTATGCATGCACTCGGCCCTGCACGTTATGCTCACAGCTCTGTATTTCTTTCAGACTGTATTTGCTGATCAGCCACAAGTGGCTTACATTCAGCAGGATGGTACAACGCAACAGGTAAATTTACCATGTAGGCTACTGTAACCTGTCATGTCATTTTTTTTTTTTTTTAAATATTTTTTGTTACTTTAAAGCAATGTAATCTCATTCATAGGTCACAGTTCTGCTGCCCAGTGGACAGAACATGAATGCTGCCAATCTACATGTTCTCAGTAATGTAGCAGAGGCTCCCCAAGCTATCCTGGAGACAGTTTCCCAGGTGAGGACACTTTGTGTTGTTTACCTTACCAAACAAGTGAATGGTATGTGTCTGCTCTCATCTGAACCCACAGTCATAGCAAAAACATTGTGTTGTCCCTCAGGTAAGTGGACTCTGTGCAGTTCATATGTAACTTGCATTGAGATATTTGTAGTGCAGATACAGTATAATGGCATGTAGGCTTGCAATGGTATGACATTTTCACGGTATGATAACCATCCCGGAATACATCACTGTTTTTTGGTTTTCATTACTTTAAGGGTCATTGTAACTTTTCATTTTTTTTTTTTAAAGTACACTTTTTAATACGCTAGATAAGCAAATGTAAACCACATAACAACCGTCAATTTTCATATCATGCCGTGAAACTGGTTTATTGTTGCAACCCTAATGGCATGGGATATAGGATACACAAAAATAATCTTCAGAAATCTCACAGGTGAGCATTCAGAGATTTGGATTTTATTTTAAGTTTATACAGTACATTACATTTTTATTGCATTGTTACATGTGAACGAGCCTGAAAATGAGAACTTGTGAGTGTGTCTAACTTCAAGATAAACAGAACACCCTTCAACCTTTGCAATGATCAAACACACACAGGAGCACCTGTCTGTGTCCAATTCGCTCCCCTCCTCCATGGCTGAAATGGCGGACCCCCCCAGCAGTCCCCTCGGGGCCACAGACTCCACAGATGATTCTGACGAAGATGAGGATGAAGATTCTGAGCTGGATGACTGGGAACCTCGTCAGCCTCAGTCCTTCAACCCTCACAGCCTCTGTAAGTAGGGATGCTAAATTGTAAATTAATACATTTCTGACGGATAGCTGACCCTTTTTAACCATCAACCGAACCGTTAACAATCCAAATTTTATTCTTAATTTGTCACATGCAGACAAAGTACAATGTCTTTCTCAGGGACTCTTTGACATATGGCCGGAGGAGCCTGGGATTGAACTCTTGCGGTTGAGGGGCGACCACTCCACCTCCTTGCCACAAGCCACCCAAGCGTTAACCAAAAACCAGGCAACAAAGTCCCAGTTCACTCGTCCAGGAGGCTCGGACATACTTTTCACCTTCTGTGGACAGCTGTGGACTTGTACGGGTCGCACTGCCACAATGTTCCGTGCAATGTCTTGAACACATGCAGCCACTTTGCTGGAACCACTTGTGCGACCAAAACAAGTCCACAGCGGCACGTGCCATGTATGTCTGAGCCCGTCTCCACCGAATTCGCCTGCTAGTTTGCCAGCTGTGTGTCTGCCTGGCATACTCTGTGTAGGATGGCAGATTTGACCGTGCCGGTCCTTATCGATATATTGGCGGTTTTCCACTGCGTGGTATCTACTCGACTCGCCTCGACTCTACTCGCCATTTTTGGTTTTCCGTTACAAAAAAAAGTCCCTGGGACCTGCTACCAGGTACTTTTTTTAGTCCTACCTCAGTCGAGGTTCCAAGCGAGCCGAGGCGATACCAAAAGGTGACGTGGAAACCTGCAGACTGCTGGTTGGTCGGATCACCGCGTGTTGCAAACAAGAGTGCGGAGTGTGTGTCCAGAACAAACGGGACATTTAAAAAAAAAATAAAAAAAAATAAAAAAAAATCTAGCCAGACACCGACAGATTATCTATTCTCTGCACTATTCTCACTTCTCAACTGTTCAATATTAAGGGCTATTAGGGGTTTTATGTCATTTCCAATATTGCACACTGTTACTCAAAAAAAAACAAGACAACATATCAAAGAAAAGTTTTTATTTAGCTTTTCAAGTAGCGCATCAAACCATCCCGTACATTCCGGTCTTCTTCCTCTGCACCCTGTGACAGTGCCCCCCCCTGGCTCTGCTGGCCCAGATGCATCCCAGTCGTTGTCATAAGCCTCTCCGTGATTCTCATAAAGATTATACAAAGCCCAGCAGGTCAGAACATTGAACGCCCACCAGACGGTCTGCGGCGGCGATTTTGCAAAGCGTGAATGCTCTGAAACACAAACAGTAAACAGCATACGTATTTTGGTGTGTAATCGTGGTTGCTAAAGTTCATGTACTTCATATAGCGTGTAGTAAATACTGACCGGGGCCCCTAACACATGCAAATGTTAGCTAACGTTACCAGGAAAACTTAACTTACCCTTTTCTGTCGGCGAACAACCGTCATGTCGACGTCTGAACTCCGTCGGAATTCCCAAACTCCCGTTTTTTTTCAGCGGCAGTTTTTGTTGCTTCCTTCAGCTTCTTTTGACGCAAAACATTTCTTCTTGCTGCGGCGAGTATGCGACGTGCTGTTGTGAGTCGCGTTGAAAATTACATCATCACGCGTAGCTATGGTGACCAGCCACGCTGAGGCGCTACTCAATCTGCAATGGAAAACGGACGTAGAATGCGTCGAGTCGAGTAGAGGCGAGTCGTGGCGAGTCGAGTCGAGCTGTTACCAGCAGTGGAAAAACGCCATAGAGGCATGTGTCACGTAGCTGTCTGCGGTGAGCTCCGTCCAGCTCAGAGCTACGAGCAAAAAGAAATAGCTTAAAACACAACTATGCATGTTAATTAACAGTTTTCCTTTACAATACAAAAATAGTTATTTTTAAATAGGATTTTTTTATTTTAGTTTTAATAATATTGTTTCACACTGTTAACTAGTCTATATCTACAACATTCCTCTTTCTTTGTGGTGGAGTTCTAAACTCCGGTGGATTTCTGAGGACTATGGTGAACTGTACCTCAGATCTCTGCAGGGTAAATCCAGACAACAAGCTAAACTATCTGTCCAATCTGAGTTTTCTGTTTTCTGTTGCACAACTAAAACAACCTTCGAACGTACATGTTTCACCAAAACAAGTTCCTTCCCGAGGCTGTTTTACAGCGGCACCGGTGCTCCGTCCGGCGCGTTGCGTCGACCAAGAGGATTGTGATTGGTTTAAAAAAAAAAAAAGCCAAAAAACCAGAGCATGTTTTTCACCCTTCACAGTGCTGTGGAGGAAGTTTAGTTACTGGCAAAATTCTTATTGTTGGTTAACTGTAAAGCGGTAAATTATTAATTACATCCCGTTCTGTCAGTGACGTGGTAGTTGTAACAAAGCCGCCTGGTCTGTCACGAGCCACTCATGTAGAACAGGCCGCTGAGTATCTTGAGTCGTGACTGTGTAATGATGGTCTAATCGATGACACTCCGCCCACTGATTTGGCATTGACCTGACAGTAGTATTTTAATGCATTTCTAAATACATACAGTACATGTTTTTCTTGATAAGCAATTTGTGTTCTAATTTGCTTTCAAGTCAAGTCACAAATCTGTCAAATAAAAAATGAATGCAGAATAGAATTGCAGCCCATTAAAACCACAGATGTCTTGTCCTGTGGCTGTGGACACTTTTTTGAGCTGAACATTCTTCTTTATTTTAATACAGTGTCTTCGGTGGTAATTTGTGTCTCATTGATCTCTCTTAGGGTGTGAGGAGTGTAACATTGCCAACCCGTCTGTGTGTCTGAAGCACGGCCCTCTGCACCCCATCCCCAACCGGCCCGTCATGTCCAAGGCCCGGGCCAGTCTGCCTCTGGTCCTCTACATCGATCGCTTCCTGGGCGGGGTGTTCTCCAAGAGACGCATCCCTAAGCGCACACAGTTTGGTCCTGTGGAGGGACCCCTGGTTCCTCAGAGTGAAATGCAGGACCACTACATTCATCTCAAAGTAATTTAGCCATCTGATTGCTATTGAGTTAGGGTTCTGTGTTACGCTGCACTGGGTAAAATGCAGTGGTGGAATGTAATTGAGTACATATACTCGAGTACTGTACTTAAGTACAAATGTTGAGGTACTTTGCTTAACTTGGGTCTTTTCTTTTCATGCCACTTTCTACTTCTACTCCATTACATTTTAGAGAGAAATATTGTACTTTTTACTCCACTACATTCATCTGACAGCTTTAGTTACTTGTTACTTTACACATTAGGAGTTTTGCCAACAAAACACATGTAGTTTATCAAATCTGATGTTTTATCATAAATAACTAGCCAACAATATAAGGGCCTACAAGTCCAGCTGAGATGATTAGACCATTAAACACACAACTGTTTGGATCCTTTACACTTTCTAAAATGGGAGGATTTTTATTCATTAAGTACTTTTTCTTTGAATACTTGAAGTACATTTTCTGTATTATTTTAATGCAGGACTTTCACTTTTAACAGAGTATTTGTACAGTGTGGTAATAGTAGATCTGAATACTTCTTCCACCACTGACTAAAATGTTAATGTAATACAAACACCCATCTCCTACCATCTTCTCTATTAAGTGAAGACCTGCTTGTTAAATTTGACGTTCTGATACTGGGTAGGGATACTTCTTGGCTGCAGGAAGTGACAATACTTCAAAATCCTAATTGTCTTTGTCTCCCTTTTCATTTTAGTGTAGTTAGAAATAAAGTAATCAGAGTTGTGAAAGAATTGCAATACAAACACCCAGAAGCAAAGAGGGCAACATTTGTTATAATAGTGTCCTAACAAAGAAACAAAAAAGGAGTTTACAGCTTTAGGTTAAGTTGGGTAATTGAGAACTAAGGGAAATGTTAGGAAGTGCAGTCAAAGGTTTCACTTTTCCGGTTTGGTTTCTAACCAGATTTCTGCTGGTTGTCTTAGCTGTGCATGCTGGATGCGGAGAAAGATGGAGAGAAGTCTGATGACACGTGGCTGGACCTTTCTGACGAGGACAGCTGTAACTGGATGATGTTTGTGCGACCGGCTCAGAACCACCTGGAGCAGAACCTGGTGGCCTACCAGTACGGCTCGGAGATATTTTACACAACCATCAAGAACATCCAACCCAAACAAGAGCTCAAGGTTTGTGTTGGTCATTTCTCCTGCTTCAACAGTATATGATATGAAACCGAAATGGCAACACTCAGATCCACGGACCTTTGCCGCGGTGGGAGAAGGCGCAGAATCGCGACACACCCCTTCCAACTCCAAGTTATCCTTCCCATCCAATGCTACCACTTCTTTAAAGTACTATTAGTATTAGTTGTTTTGGTGCTTCATCGCCCTTTTTTGGGTAAACTCAGCTAACTATAAAGATAGATATGGGGGGGAGGGTATCTCGCAAACTTGATTAGTGATGTTATAGCCGCGAAGTGAATGCAGCATTAGCAACAGTAGGCTAATTCATGAGGGTGCTATTTTATGTGTGAGCTAATATTGCGCATCTGTTCACGTGCGCTGCAAGAGTTATGTTTCTGTTTATTGACTGTGTAATTCAGTGCAAATATAACCGAGAATGTAATTTATTCTCAGTAACGATGGTATATTAAATTATTACTGTTGCTCTGTTTAACGTTCCACTGCACTGTCGTTACGCAGATCACGGAGCTGTGATTGACGTCACAGTTAAGTGAAAGTGGGTCAAGATGTAATGCACTACCCCTATCAGCAGGTGACAGCATTGCCATTTAATGTTGTCTACTTACAGAGGGCATTTAAATGTATGTCTGATGACCAGTTAGCCCATGGTAGAAAAAGAGATAGTAAAATAAAAAATGCTTACCCCCTCCATCCATATATAGAGACATGTGTCACTTAGCTGGCTGTTGTGGTAATATAGTATCTAAAACCATCAGGTCAAATCTGTTTAATTTCTATTTTGTTTTTAACACAACTATACAGGTCTGAAGAATGTCAGTGTCAAAAAATAGTCAATAACTGCAACTTAAAAAAGAGTGGTGCGCTTGGTGTAACAGCTTTTGAGAAGGTTGCTAATCTAATCAACTTTTTTTCTAGAAACAATATTTTGGACAGATGCGTATGAAATGCACTGGCCTATACCATATTGCAGTATGTTAAATATGGATATATTAAGCTATAATATAATGTTAAGAAACATTGATTGTGTAAAAGAGATTGCCAAGAGATGTATTGACCTTTTATTGCAGTCGGTTGAGAGAGCCACAAACCTAGCAGAAAAAAGAGTAGGATGCTTGTGTAATACACTTTTCCTACATACTTAAGGATGGGAACATTGACGTGTTCACCTGTAATGGCTTTTTTTTTCCTACCATGGTTACCAAAAACAGTTAAGATAGGATCTTTCTGTAACATTTCTGCCCAGATATGTTTCTCAGGAGGTGGCGGAGACAAGCCAGAGCTGAAAAGGGAAATCCCAATCCCAGTAAATAAAGGAAATCTGAGTTGGCTGTAGTCATTTGTGTAATTTATTTTACATTTCCTTCTGAAGGTGTGGTATGCGGCATCATATGCAGAATTTGTCAATCAGAAGATCCACGATGTTACAGAAGAAGAGAAAAAAGGTTAGTCCCGTACTTCGCTTAATATCAACACATGTCTCAGCCCTGCTGTGGTGTGATGTGTCCCATTACAAATCCCAACCGTACTAGGTCCTCCTCCTCACTTTGTATTGTTCCTTGTTGAAACCGTTTCTGATTCGGATTCCCTCAGTGCTCCGGGAGCAGGAGAAGAACTGGCCTTGCTATGAGTGTAACCGCCGCTTTGTGAGCTCTGAACAGCTGCAGCAACATCTCAACATGCATGACGACAAAGTACACTCTGTTACCAGGTAAAAACTTACCATATTTTCCATTTTGTCTTTCCTTTTCTTGTCACATTAAAATCCAAATGACCCATCCACTGTGTCTTTCAGATCCAGAGGCCGGGGGCGAGGCAGAGGCAGGAGGAGATTTGGGACAGGAAGAAGACCGGGGCGGCCCCCTAAATTTATACGCTTGGATGCACCCGTAGACGCCGGTGGGGACAAGACAGTAAGGGACACATTTGTTTAGGATTCTGTGTTAAATCGACACTGTGACACCTTTGGAAAAATTTAACTGCACGTCGCTCGGCCATGGCTTGGTTGTTTTGCATTTCCCCCCCGACTCATTTCCTGGTTCTCCTTCTCCATAAGCAACATGAAATCAAGGAGAGGGTTAACTTCTCCTGCTACGGATTTCCCACAGTGGTCAGAAAGCCCAGGGGAGACACTTTGTTTCCCTCACTATGACTCTAGACTCGCCACTCGCTCCGAAGCTAATCACCGTCACTCTCACACTCGCTCTACAACACACACACACACACACACACACACACACACACACACACACACAGGCCGGCCCTTCTATTCTCTTAAAGAAGTACAAATAAATCGGGCCACTTACGTAGTCTATGGAGAAAGATCTGAATGGAGCCTCTGCAGAAGCACAAATCACGCTTAATATGTGCTGTGTTGTTTAATCCACTGGTTCCCAACCTTTTTGCTCTGAGGCCCCCCCACAGCCCTGTCAGACGAACTTGCATACCCCTTCGTCAATTTAAATTGTGTTTTCTTATGTATGTAAGAACATACGTAGCCTTCTAGGCTACTACTACTGGGAGTGAAGCTAAATGTCTATCAACTTTACTTTAAGCCATTACTTTTTAATAACTATTTCAGTTGTTGGCTTCTTTTTAAACCCTTTGTCCATTGCTTTGGATAAACATTTTTTCAAGTTTAATTGTTACTTATAGCTAGTTATTTCATCTGCTTTCACTTGCTAACTAGTTTTTTACATTGTTACATAACTGCAACATGTGGTGTTCAGATGTTACAGTTGACTTCATGTTATTAGGGGGATATTTTCTTCCAATCAAATCATAATATGTTGTTTTAGTTGAACTAAGATCTGTCTGCATACCCTCTGCAGAAGTATTCCCTAGGGCAGGGGTCTTCAACAGGGGGTCCACGACCCCTAGGGGGTCCGCGGAGGTACTGCATGGGGGTTGCGAAAGTTTTGGTTGATTAGACTTTTTTTTATATTCCCCCCCCCCCCCTGCAATTTTTTCCACTAATTGAAATGTCTTTAAATACACATTAACATGAATTCAACACACTGTAGTAAACAGATAAATGGAGGCAGAAGATGTCTTTCAGTCATCAATGCACACATGGCACTATAGGACCAGTTTGATATAACACAATTTTATACAATATATATAATTAGGAGGTCCCCGCTCCATCTTGCCATCAGTTTGGGGTTCCTTGGCCTGGAAAACGTTGAAGACCCCTGCCCTAGGGTACACTTGTTGTACTGGATCACTGGATTAAGTGATTAGTTGACCTGGCTTGGAAAAATTGTGACTGACCTTTTTTATTTACCTTTTTGAATCAGGAGATTATGGAACTGACAGAGAAGGCGCTGGAGGAGCAAGTGGAGGGAGCTCAGAACGGGATGAAGGTGGTGGAGATGGAGGTGGAGGCCGGGGCCGAGGGCCAGCTTCTACCCCCTGCAGGAGAACCAGAGCCAGAGTCGGTCACCCCGTCCTCCAACACGGCCCTGTCGGTCCCACTAAAGGAGGACCCTGCACACAGCAGCCCTTCAGACAGCCACCTCACATCTCAGGACATGCGCCGTGCCAAGAGGATCCGGGTAAGACTGCTGCGGTCGCTGAGACGTAGGGGTGTGACGAGACACTCGGCTTACGAGATCATACACGAGATTGGGTTCACAAGAACTAGATGAGATTTTAACAATATTTCTTTAGGATATAACAATTTTTGAAATTATTTTTTCAATATTTCATTCAAAACATACAACTCGCAATATGAACATTACCCCCCACTCTTCGTCATCACCACCCAGCCAAACAAAAACCAAGAAAAGATGACACAACTACAATATTCAACACCATTCAACAAAATAACAGCATACACAAAGCTTCTTCCAGAAAACTCAGGTCCTTCCCTCTTTTCACTTGTAGATCAGTCAAACCACCCTAGCCATCTCACAAGCCCACCCACCAAATGAAAAAGGAGCACTGAAAGGTTTTGCCATAGACTCAATTCACTGGCTTCTCTCCTGTATAACTTATGCATAGCCTCATCAGACCTAATAACTGCAGCGAAAGCTTCTAAATTCTACTTGAAGCTGTGTGTGACCTTCTAGCCCAACTACTTTAGTTTCCGCCAATTAAAAATAAAAACAGTAAAAATAACAAAAATGAATGACCACAGGTCTTATTTTTTTGAAGTGCAAACCATAATCAAAGTAGTACTCTAGGAATAATCAAAGTGCAAAGAGAGACCAACCAAATTGTTTTCTTCAAGCATGATCAATCCACTCAGCCTAAGGTATGGACATGAATATGAGCATGTCCACGACTGTGTCTCCTGCAGTTGAAAAGACGATTTTCTCGCGGTGATTACGTTCTAGCGCACAAACAAATAACCATCCAACACTCACACAGATGATTCTGTGGAACAGAGAATCATTTTCTATTTCCTCCTCTGCATTTTCTTGATTGCAGCAGTAAGCAAGGACGTAGCTACTCTAGTGTTGATTTATGACCATTTCAAGATGAGCGGAGAACATTTCTCTTCCTTTGATATCATCATTAAAGCTTTAGTGAGTAACTTTTTGATATTAATGAACGACCTTTACATTCAAGCCATTGCCAAATGATTTGCTGCAAAGCTAATTAAAACTCCCAGGCTCCACACAGCTCTCTCTGTACTTCTCAGTATGACTATGTTTTACAGAATGGTGACGCAGAAGCGCCAATGAAGATAATTTCCTACACGACAGTGTTGTTGCTGTCATTACTTAGAATTCCTCATGGGGGCGACAAAAACTGCGCACTATAGCTTTAAAAGTAAAGTTGGCCTCCTGACTTTCATTTTGATAAAGACAGATAGAACATTAAACACCTCTTCTCTCTTTGTTTTAACGCTGGGTTTTACATGCAACTCCGCTGCTGCTCTGCAAAAGTTCAGAGTCAACTTTGGAGAATGGGCGGGAGGAGGGGGGGGGGGAGGGAATCTTCTATGTTAATTTCGAGGTCAAAGCCAAGTTGCGTCATGCTAGCTGTTGCTCTGCACTTGTGTGCTGATATTGCCGCGAGACAACTTTAACAGAGAAATCTCGTCACACTTTGACATTTTACATTTTTAATATCGTCACACCTCTACAGAAATGCAACAGTGTTTGAGTTCGTTTTGTTTTTTTGGTGTCATAGTGGCCATGATTTGCTTTACAACAGTGTGTCTCTCTTCCTCAATGCGTGCTCCCCTCACAGATGGATGTACAGGTGGGTAGGACCTTGAGGATGGCAGAGGAATACATTTGGTTCAAAGATTCTGTCATTTTCCATGGTGTTAATGTTGATGTGACATTTCAGGACATGCCCCCTCCCGCACACTCCATTGCATCCATCACCCTCTCCCCATGTTTCAACAGATCCATGTCAGTCAACACTGCTGGGGGTTTTCTGACAGCAGTTCCTCTGTCTCTCTTTTCCATGGCAGAATGCAGCGCTGCAGCACCTTTTCATCAGGAAGAGCTTCCGTCCTTTTAAATGCACCCACTGTGGCAAGGCCTTCCGGGACAAAGACAAGCTGGAGCAGCACCTGCGGGTCCACGGCCGCGACGCCTACGCCTTTTCCTGCCACATTTGCAGCAAGACCTTCATGAGTGACTCAGCCCTGGAGGACCACCTACTGGTGCACACGGAGAACCGCTCCTACTCTTGTCTCTTGTGCCCAGAAACCTTTGAAAGGCTGGACCTGCTCAAAGACCACGTAGGGGTGCATGCTGTGGAGGGCTGCTTCACCTGTCCTTCCTGCAAGAAGACATTTACGGACTTCATCCAGGTTAGTGATGAATGTCTCATAATCACTATTTGTACAGGATAAGTATTACCTGGTGACCTTTAGTCATTTGGAATAGTTACGGAGGTTGTCTGTGGTCTTAATTTGTCAAGTAAAAATCCCATAGAACCCCAACCCAAGTGCGGTGCGGAGACCTCGCTCTGGCCGCCCCCCATGCGTCTCAGATGCAGTCAACTCTCGGGGTTCAGATATGTACGTAAATATGCTTACTCACATTAAGCTCACAAAAGCAAAGAAGGAGAATGAGATTTATTAAATTAAATAAGAGGCGACGATTGGTCTTTAAGGTAATTGTGGAGTCACTGTGATTGGATGGCTGGGTAGAAAGTGACGGTGTCCAGCGCAGCTTTTTCATTAAAGTTGATAATTCTTCAGTGACGCTCAGCCCCTGGTCACGCTGCTGCTGTATGTAGCATTGTGTGAATACCAGGGTTCCACAGGGTCTTTTTAAAAGTCAGAAATTCCAAATGTTAGGCCTTTAAAAGTCTTCAATTTGCTGAAGTGTTGTGTTCTAGGTCTTAAATGATTTGATACACGACTTACTTTTCCTACGTCCATGCAACACTGCCTCTGTTGGTGTTGTAGTTCTTTCTTCCCATAGTCCAAATATAATTTGCCGTACGTTAGGCCTGCACAATTGATCGTTAAAATTGCAATCTCGATTTACCCTAATCACAATTTCATTTTTAAATAACCATGTTTTTTTGTGTTTTTTTTTATGACTTTGATTCTCATTTAATTTTAAGAGCCGACTGCATCACAAATGCTACTACTTTTCTTCTGTGAGTTTTAAACATAGACTGTATAAAATAGGTTTTAAAGTGCTCCAAAGCTCTGCGATGCTCTCCCTTCTCTTCATTGAAGCCTCTGTTTACAGGCATGTGGTGATGAGCAATGTGCAATAGGTGCCAAAAAAATCTACCTTGGGTACTGCCAATTTGTTTTGTTTTTTCATGGGTCATATGTAATACGCATTACACTTTGTGAGAAAAAGAATTATGGCAGAGAATCGTGATGTGAATATGTACTTTGCAATTACTTTTGTGACTCTACATGTCTTTGTACTTAAATGTCGCAATATAGGTCTCAAATTTCATTAAAAATGGTTTTAAAAAGTCAGAGTACAGTCAGTGATCTTTAGAGGATTTAGTTAATATACAGATGTTATGGTTGTAGAATAAGTCGAATTTCAGTCGAGAGAAGGTTTTCTTTGGTTGTTTTACTCTGTTCTCAGACTGCAAAATGTTCTCTTCCTTAGGTAAAGAAGCATATACGCTGCTTCCATTCAGAGAAGATCTTTCAGTGCTCAAACTGTGAAAAGGCCTTCTGCCGGCCAGACAAGCTGCGTTTGCACATGTTGCGCCACTCTGACCGCAAGGACTTCCTGTGCTCAACATGTGGCAAACAATTCAAGGTAAGATGAAAAGACGGATGATTGAAAGATACCAGTTGGCAGTGTTGGTTAATAAGATGTGAGTTCTCATGTGACATGTCATTTTCCTGTGACATCAAGAGGAAGGATAAGCTGCGGGAGCACATGCAGCGCATGCACAATCCTGACAGAGAGGCCAAGAAGGCTGACCGAATCCACCGCTCCAAAACCCTGAAACTGAAGGTGCCCACCACCGACTTCGAGAGCTTCATGTTCAAATGCCGAGTGTGCATGATGGGGTTCAGACGCAGAGGAATGCTGGTGAGCAACAACTCGCAGAAAGTTTTTTTCATTTTGTTCCTACTGAATTCCAATACACATTGCTTTATTTTACTGGTTCCAGGTCAATCATCTGTCCAAGCGTCATCCAGAGATGCGTATCGATGATGTGCCTGAGCTCACGCTGCCAATTATCAAGCCCAACAGGGACTACTTCTGCCAGTACTGTGACAAGGTTTGTTTCCCCCCGCCTTTTATGTGTACAGTGAGGTTTGGAGGCTGCTTGGCATGCTGTTATTTTATTATTTATTTATGTAATTTCTGCATGGATGCTTATGCTTTGAATCAGACATGCTGATCATTGGTTTAGCCTTTGCCATTTGAATGGTAGCTGACCGTTTTTTCAGGCTTTGGATGCCATTTCAGGGCATTTTAAATCATTTTGGCTGAGCAGCCTAAAAGTTTCTGCACTCCTTTTATATGTTTTTCCCTCTCCAATCAACTTTTTAATCAAAGTCCACTGTTCCTCAGAGCAATGTCTGGGACAACGTATTTTGTATTTCAGTGTGAAATGTTAAAAAAAATAATAAATATGGGCCATAATTGACACCTGTTTCTTCACAAAATCAATCAACTCACTCATTGAATGCAACACTGCTATTATTTTGAACATGCCCCTTTAAATTGCAGGTCCAGTTACACAGAATGAGGAGCATGCATGTCATGATTGTTGGGTCTGTTGGTTTTCTAGGACTCTACAACACTTACTAGTAAATTATTTGCTATGTAGAAATATCACTTTCTACCAAACAATAGGATTTATGAGGTTAGTAACTTTAATATATATTTTTAACTATAAAATAATAATCTGAGCCTGTCAGTTGCAAAACAAGCACTTTTAGTGGACGGAAACTGGCAATGCGCATTGGTCCTATAGGGTTACATTGGCGCCTGGTTCATGACGTGAACGCCGGTTACAGTGTTCTCGCTCCATACTGGACCAATTTCAAAGATGTTTGGTCACATCAGTCACTTACACACCAATGCATAGGGAAAAAAGGATCTAGGTTGAAAAATACGGAAATGACCCTGTACTAAAACGATCAGATTTAATCTCTGTGCAGGTGTACAAGAGTGCCAGTAAGAGGAAAGCACACATACTGAAGAACCACCCCGGGGCAGAATTGCCTCCCAGCATCCGGAAGTTGCGTCCGGCTGCTCCTGGTGAGCCTGACCCCATGTTGAGCACGCACACACAGCTGACTGGCACCATCGCCACTGCACCCGTCTGTTGCCCACACTGTGCCAAACAGTACAGCAGCAAGGTGGGTATAAAGCTCTGTCAAATATATTCTAAATATCCATACAGAGAAACTCTCTGCGTCTGCAGTAAATCACAATTCTCTTCCTGGACAGTCCCAGACCCCAACTGATAACTTTCCATGCGCTTGTATCTCAGACTAAGATGGTTCAGCACATCAGGAAGAAGCATCCAGAGTTTGCCCAACTGGCAAACACCATCCAGGCGCCTCTGACGGCAGCTGTGATCAGCAGTGCTCCTGCAGTCATCAGCGCAGACGGCACTACAGCCGAGGCTGTTGTGGTAAGAAAGGGCTACAATCACGTTAAGTGGATTTCTGAAAATTAGTATTGCATAAACTAAAAAGTGGTAAGAGCAATAGACGTGGGGGAAAACTTCATACAGCATAGTAGGGGTAATACTTTATCAATACACGAAGGCCGAGTATTGATCTTTAATTATATAAATGACACATGAGTATAACTTTTTTGCACTAGAATAATGACATTATTTGCTTTTTCTGTCTACAAGATGGGGCAGTTGAGTTTTTTCCCTTCTGGAATATGTTATAAAATCACAATAATGTCATATTGTAGGGCCTCTGGTGATTCCCAAGAACAAAGCATGTAAATGTCACTATAGAAAACTGGACTCAGTGCAGCAGTAGTAAGGAAAGTAAGGAAGAAAGGGTTAAATAATATACACCAGATATAATAACTTTCTGATTAATTTTCTCCACAGACTACAGATTTGCTCACCCAGGCCATGACGGAGCTTTCTCAAACCCTGACCACAGACTACCGCACAGCGCAGGGAGACTACCAGAGGATCCAGTACATCCCCGTGACTCAGGCGGGAGGCAGCCTGTCCCAGCCGCAACACATCCAGCTGCAGGTGGTGCAAGTGGCCGCGGTAAGATCCAGGATCTGATCTAGGATCTAATTTCTTTTTATCCCTGGAAATCTGACTGAACATTTCAAAACCTTCCTGCTGGACAGTCACAGTTATACTCTTTGACAGCTGCGAGCTGCCTGGTACAAACTCCACACACTCAAAGTAATAGGTTTTATGTAGAGCTAAATACAAAATACAAATTTAAGTTGAGTTGTTGCAAAAATGCCATCGGTTCCCTATTTCCAGCTGCATAAATTTCTATTGTTGTAAATTTAATTTCTTTTAGTTTGGGGATGGTTGTTGGACAAAACAATTTGGCTGAGCCACCGCTGGCTCAAGGAATTAGTGAAGAATTGCCCCCTTTATTTCTATGATGTTTTATATGTATATGTAGGATTTAAAATAACCCACCAGCCGCTATGAAAAGTGAGTGTTAGTGTGAAATTGAACACTACAGTAGGCTATATGCCAGTGTTGTTTTCAATAAAAACACATTTGCACAAAGCAAGCCGATCCACTTTTCCATGTTGATAAGAGCATTAAAATGAGAAAATATTATGCGGACATTTAGAGTAGATAAAAATGTGCCATTAATTGCGCTTTAACTATGACAGTTTTGCGACTAATTGCTTTTAAATATTTTAATTGTTTGACAGCACTAATTTAAACCTTTTTATTTCCTGCTATATTTTTTAAATGTAGTATGCAGGTAAAATAGTAAAAAAACAAATATCAGGATATTTTTGACCAAATACCTCAATGTCGATATTGTGATGATACTGTGGGGTCGACAACTGGTGCTTTCACAAAATATTTACACAATGAGATTTTAGATAAATAATCATCAGTAATGTGGATATAATGGCTAAGTGGGTAAAAGCAAATAATAGAACAGTCTGGTAAGTTAGGAAAATGACATCACTTTACTGTAATGCATCCTTTTAAAAGCAGGAAAAGACATCGATATCCAAAATCTAAGTCGTTATCTATTCTCATATCATGATATCAATAACATATCAACATGTTGCCCAGCCCTAAGAAACCGTAACACATAGGTTTTTTCCTCTGTGCTTCACAGGCTTCCTCCCCACATTCCCAGCACCCGACAGTAGACGTGAGCCAGCTGCATGACCCTCATGGCTACAGCCAGCACTCCATCCAGGTCCAACACATCCAGGTCAATGAGGCCTCAGGCACTGGACAGGGTGCCACTCAGGTAAACCCTCAACCCTCTGAATGAATTGATGAATAATCACACAATTTACCACACATAATAACATGTACTACCACATGTTGGATGCCCCATAATGTTAAGTTTGATGGTAACCGAAAACTAATATCTCTTGACTCGGTTTGTGGTCGCCGGTCAGCCTCTAAGCCCCTCCTCCCAGCAGCCCAGCCAGGAGCTGAGCCCCACCCAGCTGTCCCCCGTGACGTTAGCCCAGAACCACAGCCTGCAGAGCAGCAGCACCCAGCAGCAGCAGCAGCAGCAGGGGGCAGTGCAGCACGCATACATACCCGGGAACTGGAACTACCGCGGCTACTGTGAGTCACACACATGCTCCCATAGCCACCAGTCACACTCTGTATGTTCTGATGGTTAGGGATGGGCATTGTTTTGATTTTAACAGTTCTTTTCCAATCCCGATTCTCAATTCTTTGATGTGTGGAGTTAATTTCAAAGACAAGATGAACAATTTATTTTGATTCAATGGTGGTTCACAGTTTTACTGGGCTTTTCCAACGTAAAATAAAGCCACACTATAGAGCGCCGCTTACTGTATTCCATGGCTGCAACCCAACAAGCACCTTGAAGTTTGGTGGTCGCTACGGAAACCAAATTTTGCCCATGTTAATTTGGAACCGATGATTGGATTCCAAACCACATTTTCGATTCCAAGTTGGAACCGGTTCTCGATTCCCAATCTTGTTGATGGATCTGTACTGGATGACTGGCTCTCAGGGTAACATTACCTTTTTACTGTGGCAGCGTCTGAGATCCAGATGATGGCTCTACCTCACACGCAGTATGTGATCGCTGAGGCCAGCACACCTGTATCTGGAGTCAACAGCAACCAGGTGAAAACGGTGAGTGAATGCTACACGTTGGATGACAGTGTTTGTTTACATCAGCATTATGTATTCCGTGTCTTTATCTAATGGCGTTTTTCCATTAATGGTACCTGCTCGACCGCAGTGCACTGTCCTCCTTTTTCCATTGCAAATTAGTGCATGCGTGAGACAAGCTGTGGCTGGTCGTCATAGCAGCAAACTGCCGTGACTTGACGCAACACACACAGAACGTCGGAGGTGTGTCGGTTTTGATTCTTGGTGTGTTGCCACAGCCAGAAGGCAAATTCGATTCTAATGAGCCTGTAGGCAGCAAAACGACTATTTACCGGTAAACACCATGGGTTTATTCAGGACATATCCACTGAAAATAGGACATCTCTGTAAACAATCTATGATATGTAACATTATTCCATCATTTAGCTAATGAAAAAACAGAAGATATAACAATGAAAAGAAGAATAAAACATGTGAAACCAAATGTTACACCAAACATTCAACTAAATATTGAACATTCGATTAATCGCGGTCTTCACGATTAGCTAATCGCATTCTTTCCAATTTCGATTTGAAAACGATGAATGGTTATGTAACCATAACACATAGGGAATGAGCAGAAATTCTCAATAAAACATGGCGGCTTGCGGTAATGAACTGAACCTCCTGTTTGTGGAACTGAAGGCGTTCTCACTCCTGTCCCGCAGGCACACTACGTGATCTCCGAGGGTCAGACCGAGCTGGATACCAAACCCACTGGTCCCCAGAGCGCCCCCCAGGCCCACGCCGAGCACCTGGAGCAGCAACCGGCCAATCAGCAAGCCACCACGCAGTACATCATCACCACAACCACCAACGGCAGCGGCACTAGTGAAGTTCACATCACCAAACCCTGAGGTGTACAGCGATGAGCACCGCGGACCCGGCACCGACCCGCGGACTGACCCTGCATGCTTACCTCAGCAGCTTGTATGCACATTCATGAACAAAGCCAGTCATACGCACATGGACTCAGGCTTGTGTACATACAGCGCTGGAACTGGGATGAGTTGAAGACCAGCACAGTTTTATGTGTCTGTAAAGTGTTAAAATGTTGAATGAGCTGTTGAGTGTCATGCTTCCAGAACTTTGTGAGAAAATGAAGTTAGTAGAGAGAAAAATGCAGAGTTTTGATTTTGAACAGAATATATATATATATACATATGTATATGACAAAAAGCTGAACACTTGTTTTAAATACACAGCACTGATAAACATTTTCATTGAAGCTGCTAAAACCAGGGACAAGATATTAAAAACAGGGTTCCTGTGAGCGCTTGGAAAGTATGGACGACAGCATACTTTTTTTTTTTTTTTTTTAAGATTATATTTTGGGAATTTTAGGCCTTTTATTTTACAGGACAGCTGGTGGAATGACAAGGGGGGATGATATGCAGCAGAGGGCCAAAGGTTGGGGTTGAACCCCGGCCCACTGCGTTGAGGAGTAAACTGACAATACATTTTAAGGTCTTACTGTGTGAGCCAATGGAGCGGTGGGAAAGTTGTGTTTCTCTGTCCTCATAAAGGTTTGAGTGCCCATTTTACGTATTTCTTAAAGTATAGTTTTTGTTTATGGAATAAAATAAAAAAACTGAAAAATCTGTACAAAATACTGTTTAAAAAGTCCTGTGGTTGGCCTTCCATAACAGTTTGTTGTGTTTCTGCCCAGCACCAACTGTTATATTGTTTGTTACCATATGGTTGCAGATAACTCATGATTTGATGCTGTTTATTTCATTTTTGAAATGTCTGGGACATCTATTTTTTCTTTCTTTCTTTTTTTCATTTAAATCTTTTGGTTTGCCACTGGCACAACTACAACACCTGTTCTATTTTTTTTATTATTTTTATTTTAGTTAAATTCTGAAAAGTAAACAATCAGTTCCACTCTTCCAAGACTCACTGAATGCTACCAAGGGCTCTGGGTGTCAGTATATGTATGTATGTATGTATATATGTGTGTGTGTGTGTATATATATATGTATGTGTGTGTGGGGTGTGTATATATATATATAAATATGTGTGTGTGTGTATAATATGTATATATATATATGTATGTATGTATGTATATGTGTGTGTGTGTGTATATATATATGTATGTGTGTGTGTGTGTGTATATATGTATGTATATATATGTATATGTATGTATATGTGTATATATATATGTATGTATATATATGTATATGTATGTATATGTGTTATATATATATATATATATATATATATATACAGTATGTGTGTATATATATATATTATATATATATATATATATATATATATATATATATATATATATAATATAAAACGGATACAGTCAATCTGAAACTGGGGGATAATTTTGTTGTTGACATATCTAGAAGATAATCATCATGGATTGAATGGCACCTCGGGTGCAGGGTGTGGTTGGAATAACCGCACCCAGCAGTGATGTCACTGGGACCTGGAGGGCACCTGTAAATCACTGCAGCAAGACAAGAAGTTAAACCACCAGAGGCCAGAAAAAACAAGTTAAGTTACTCTAAAAGAGAGAACATGCATTTTCAGATTGCCTTTTCCTGATCAGAGAAACATGTTCCGTTTTCCGAAATGGCACATACTAAGGAAAGCTCATTGTGGGACTGGGTCTAGTGGCTGGAATTCTGCACCAAGGCTAAATTTTGGGAAAGAGACTTCAGATACAGTATAAGGGACCACTAAGGTCTATATAAAAGAGACTTCAGATACAGTATTAGGGGACCACTAAGGTCTATATAAAAGAGACTTCAGATACAGTATTAGGGGATCACTAAGGTCTATCTAAAAGAGACTTCAGATACAGTATTAGGGACCACTATGGTCTATATAAAAGAGACTTCAGATACAGTATTAGGGGACCACTAAGGTCTATATAAAAGCATCCAAAGAGCACCATGTCATGGGACCTTTAATGAACAGCATATATGTTAGGGTTAAAACCGTTAAGGTATATTTTAACATGTCCCACATATCTCCTCACAGTAAAGTGAGGAAGGTAATTCAATTAATAATGTAATTCAGAAGGAAGAGCTCAAAACTTGATAGCAATCACCCTTCCTACTGAAATGCTCATGAGAAAAACATGTGGGGTGCTAGAACTCATTTCTTATTTCACTAAAAAAGTTGTCTATGATGACAACACAAGCTTACACACAAAATGAAGGCCATATGAAATGCCATGAATGTGCCCATTATTTACACAGCTCTATGAAAATAAACCTGTACAACGTGGAATGTTAGAATTAGAAATTTTGAGTTTGATCACATTAAGTGATGATTCTGTCTATGTGTTGAGAAATTAAACTTTTTTACATATTTAGGTTTTCTTTCGACTTCATTATGAATGTGTTAAACTTGGAAGCATGCGGTGCCCAAACTATTTTATAGGACCCCACATTTCAGGTTAATTGGTTTGTCTGGATGCTATTCCTGCTTTTACTGCTAGATGGCAGCATGGCCTCAGAAAACAGACTCGCTTTACAGCATCTTACATTTAAAATGATTGATGATGCGAACAGACATAGGCAACCTCAATTATGTCTTGACTCTTGAGTGTTGACAATTTAAAATGTCCAATCTTCCATTTGTAAACTTCTCTCTCGTGCTGTTCAGTTCCAACAGCTTGTTCACAAGGTGTGATCTAATAATAGCCCATGTCAGTGTGTGACACTGATTCAGACCTGTTGGAGGGGTTGGTGTTGGCACCTGGGCGAAGCAGGGCTTGTCTGTCACACACAATTGTAATCAGGTGTTTAACGCATTCCTTCATGGATTGAAGGACAGGAGAGGAAAAAAAGCAACTACCCACATTAAACCAATCTTCCAGTAGGACCAGTTTGACAAGCCTTACAGAACTAATCACATTCCGGCCAGCCTTTTGTTCTGGTGAAGTTTCAGGCGGCATGTGTGTGTTTGTGTTGCTCCCATGCCTCAGATTGCAGCTGACTACCCCAAAGGTCCAGCGGGTACGGGACCGGGAGTGGGCCGGGAGCGGGCCTGTAAATGGATGGAGGAGGTAAAGGAGGACGAGGAGGGAGAACCTGCTGACAGGAGGCAAAAACAGCACAGGTAGGCAGACCTGCGTGTCAAATAGAGTCAAGTTTATTTTTATTTCTTGCTTACTTTTTTTTAAAATTCATGCCACAGGTGTATACAACTCAATGTGCTTCAAAATAAGAGCATGTCAGAAGAAATAGGCAGAAATCATGCATGAGAAGAAGAACAAATCAAGATGACCTAAGATAAGGAGGTATTACATCTACAGCAATATGTATGATTAGAAAAATTAAAAAGATAAAATAGTTATACAATAACAATGGAACACAAAAAATGTATTATCATTATTAGTGGTAAGAAAATGAAAAATGAGGATAAAAATACTGATTCTGTGCTAAAACATTGTGTCATTCAACAAGTGGCCTTTTTTAGTGTTTGAGTGGCAAGTGTGTGATCACAGTCTGCTGCTACAGGGAGGAGACGATGGTCCCAGCATGTCTCTGCTCAGTCCTCATTGACAGCAGATGTTTTCCTGCTGCCGTTAGACAGATATCTGTCAACATGTGTACACCTCTGGCTTCACTCCTTTCTGCTTGAGACATGAGCTAAGAGACCTCAAGTGACTATCACTTATACAGGACAGTGCTGTGACCCAGCTGGACCCAACAGCTGCTCATTCATCATTAGAAATGCATGCTTAAAGGTCCTTAAAGGTCCCATGACATGGTGCTCTTTTATGCTTTTATTTAGAAGATGATGAGCTTTCCTTAGGATGTGCCATTTCTGAGTCTGTAGCTCCTGAAAGGGGGGGGGGGACTGGGGGGTCCTTGACCAACTGCCACTTTGCTCGTTTGAAAGCCATGATGTCTCCCTCTCCTGGGTGGGCCCAATTCTCTGGGTGGGCAAAGCAGAGAAAGGGAAGATAACCTTATGAGGTCATAAGGGGCAAGATTCCAGATTGACCCATCTGAGCTTTCATTTTCTCAAAGGCAGAGCCGGATACCCAGGGCTTGGTTTTTCTAGCCACTGGGGGGGCCATGGACAGGCTTATGGGAACGCATATTAATGTCATAAAACCTCATAAAGTGAAATATTCACGCCATGGGACCTTTAAAGTGCCTTAGATTTTTCATAAAGTGGCAGAATGTAACTAAGTACATTTACTCAAGTACTTTACATAAATGTAAATATGAATACATATATAAATCTATATGTATGCATATGTAAATATATGAATATAAACGTTGAGGTATTTGTATTTTACATGGTCTTTTCTTTCATGCCACTTTCTACTTTCTACTGACAGCTTTAGTTACTAGTTACTTTACACATTAAGATTTGTGCACACAATGCACATGTAGTTTATTTAACGAGCAACAATATAACGGCCTACAAGTCCAGCTGTAACGATTAAACCCACAGCTGATTGACAGAACTGTTTGGATCCTTTCCAGTTTCTAAAATGGGAGTGAGTAGTTTGTTGAGTAGTTTTACTTTAAGTACATTTTCCTGATAAAACTGACATACTTTTACTTAAGTAACATTTTTAATGCAGAACCTTTGCTTGCGACAGAGTATTTTTACAGCGTGGTGCTAGTACTTTTACTTCTCAGAATCTGAATACTTTTCCCACCACTTATTTACTTATGTTTAGTCTAACTTTAATGAAAATTAAGGGGACATTTTGTTGAGAAACTTTCACCACAGGAGACCAATATGAGTTTATTTAAGTAATACTACAGTGAAATGACCTTATCTTAGAGCTGCGTTAATTTTAGTTTTAAGTGTCTTAAATCGATATTTGCATCAAAAGTTATTCCTGTTTCCATCCCAACTAAAAGAGCTCCCTTTCATTTTGAAAAACCCAGTTGTCTGTGTGTTGCTTTTTAACGGCTTGCTCTCTCTCTCTCTCTCTCTCTCTCTCTCTCTCTCTCTCTCTCTGTTGCCCTGTTACTCCAACAGTTCAAACAAAGCCCCAGTTGTTCATCAGCCACAGAAAACATCTTGGTCACAGACTACGAGGACAGGCTGGTACACCTTCGCTCCCGTGGGTGTAGTGTGGTGCGTGTGCCAGCTGGAGGCGCCGCTGCAGCCCTCTCCGGTCCTGCTGGGGGTGTGCTGGAGGCTGCTGTGGCTGGGTGTGCTGTGGATGACTCTGGCAGGTTGCGTCCGTGCCCTGAAGTGGTGCCCGCGGCCAGGACACAACCAGGTGAGCGCAGCGGCGTGAACTGAATCTCTCCTGACCCTGTTGTTGGATTTAATCGTGTTATGTTTATTCAGTGAGTTTGCTTCAGTTCAAGGGGGCGTCTCCACCGAGGACACAGCAGGACATTGTTACAGAAAACAGGAATAACCACTATTTATGGTAAGGAGGAGTGTCTGACTGGGGGTGGAGTACCCAGGGCCCAAATATTGCTAGAATGAACAGCTGGGGGTGTGGGATAGCCCATAGCGAATGCCTTTGTACAGGGCCCAGAATTGTGTGCTACATTCCTATATTATATGATATTTAATTTGGGCATTTTTTTTACATTAAAAGACACATTAAGAACCAAACCCCTTATAGGCCAGGTTTAATTTAAAGACACTGAAAGCATCAAGTATTTCCTTTGCCTGAGATGAGCTAAAAGTTGTCCATTTAGAAATTGGCTATATCCATACTTTTGGGGAAAATGTGTCATTTCCAATCACAGAAAGGAATTTTGCGATCAAATTGTTACATAAAATACCAGTAGGCTACATGTGTTGCTGTGAGGAATGGCATGTCTTTATTTTGCCATGTATAGACACAACTTACTGTACGTACTGTTGTTTAAAACGTACATTCTTATAGAATTCTCAAACAAATCCAAACACATGCTCACAGTCTCATTATTTCTCCAGGATGTCCCGGTCGAGGAGCCCGAGCCACAACGTTCCTCTGGCCCTTGCCCTGGCCGACAGCCTGCTGCTGTGTGTGCTTCAGGAGCCCCTGCCGGACCCCAGGAGGCCCTACATCAAGGCTCTCCTCTCCAGGCTGGAGGTAGGACACACATACACGCATACACAGACACATAAACACACACGCAGCCTCCGGATATACATGTAATCTCCTGTGTTTTCAGTCAAGCTGTGCATGTAGATTGGCATGGAGTCTTTGTACTTTGATCAGACCTTGCACTCAGACGTACACAGATATTCTAGCCCGGGGAAACACACTTTGCTGTTGTCATCACCTCTAAATTGGCAGAAGAGCGACATTTCAATGTCTCTTTCACTACTTCCTGTGTGTATTAGCCCTTACTATGACTATGGCTCTACTGCACCAGCAGCTAAGCATTTCTAGTGGTACAAAACTGTAGTTTATGACAAAATGTCTCTTCTTTAACATATGACTTTTGGTGCTGTAGAGCCACATGTGCATACCTTTTGCAGAGGTAGGACCTCTATCCAACAAACCCACAAAAAGTAAACCCAGCCCTCTTAATCTTCTTTTCCCCTAGTCCGTGTCTCACACACTTGAGAAGGCTGATGTTGGGTCAGAGGAGACAGTGGAGAAAGTGGACAGAGAGTCTGTACTGATAGACAAAGTGAATCTCATCGGCACATACCTGCAGCAGAGGTGAGGTTCCACATCCAGCGTATACATGCCGTCTACTTTCTTGGGTGCAAAAAAGGATTAGGTCCACATGAAAAAAAGAATTTACCTCTGAGTTTAAAGTCGGAATTCTGAGAAAAAAGTTAGGATTCTGACTTCTTTTAGTAGCTACTCCCCACAACTTTATTGAAAAGATACATTCAAATATACAACATTTTAGACACATGGTCAAAATAATGCTAATAGAAAATAGATAATAGATAATAGAAAAAATAATATACCTTTAAATGAATACAAAAGTGTTATATAATAAATAATAAACAATACAATAAAAATATGTTGAGTGGGATTATTACTGTAAACAAAATTAAATTAAAATTATACAATATTAATGCATTTTATTCTTCAAAAAGTTCACCTTGCTATGTGACAGTTTTGTTACTTTTTTGTGTCTATAGGTTTGATAGACTACCCCTTCCTCAGGTAAATTATACCAATATTTACCTGATGAAGGTCTAGGACATTGTAATTTTTATTTATATATTATTATGTAATTATTGCTTGCGTGATGGTCAGTGTGCGGGACTCTTTCTAAGCTCCTGATCTGCTACTTTGGTTGCATCCATCACGACAAAAACATTTAGAGGGATAATAGAGATCTTGCTTTGCAAAGCTGCCGTGACCCGGATTCGAACCGGGGTTGCTGCGGCCACAACGCAGAGTACTAACCACTATACGATCACGGCTGCTTGCTGTAAATAAGGCCTTGTTGTTGACATACCATAGTTGGAACTCTGACTATGAACTATATTGATATTTTCCTGGTTTCCCTAATTGTTGACTAACAAAGAAAAATGTCATGGATGGTTTATCTAGCACTGCTGATTCTGTCCTTCAAGGATTTTTTTTTTTTCAAGGAAAGATGATTAGCAAGCAAAAACGGAAAAACAACAGAAAAAGCTTACTGTAGTTGACTGACACTGAGAATCTTATATGGATTTACACACATATTGAAACGATACATACTCATCATTTGGCCTTTAGAGATGTAAATTTTACTTTGACAGCCAGTTTGTACCGGTGTAAAGTTGGAAATGACGAATAAAGGATTACATTTAGTAGCTAAAAAGTACGAGCTAGCCAGGAGTCGAACCTAGAATCTTCTGATCCGTAGTCAGACGCGTTATCCATTGCGCCACTAGCCCTGTGTCCGACCATGAGAATAGCTACGATTTAATACCATTGTCTGCAAACAATGGTGCTTTTTGCTGGTAAATGCATAGAATGCCAGTCAAATGTTTGTTGTAGTCCTAATTTTTGGGACTCTTGCAGGACTTTTCGGCTAAGCTGTTAAGTTTATATCAATGTAAAATAAAGCATGTAAAGCCCAGATGTAGTAATTAAAAGGCACAACAGAAAAGCTTCTCGCAGGTGCCGTGACCCAAATTCTACCGGGGTTGCTGCAGCCGCCCCAACGCAGATCGAGTACCAAGCTCTACACGAGCACGGCCATTTGGTATTGAAAATCATTGCGTTGTCGGAATCGGAATCACAAATATGCTGCTATTTTCTAGGTTTCCAAAATTGATGAGTACCAACTGACAATTCCAGGGATGGTTTATCTAATACTGCTGATTCTAAAAAAAATAACAGAGAAAGTTTGATGATAGCTGTGCTTAAGGTTAAATTGAAGGATTAATAGCTGTTTTAGTACATGTTGAAAAGCTATTTACGCATCATTTGGCTTTTCTACGTTGAATTCACATAAAAAAACAGTGAAATTGAAGGTGACATTTGTTGTTTCGCATTTATGTAAGTAAAACTTGCCAGATAAAACCAATAAGTTGACAACAAATTCAACATTCAAATTCTCATATTCTCATATTTTTTACATTCAATATTGATTTGTTTGGATTAACATCACACACTCCCTTGTGATAGGATGAGGTCCCTGTGTAGACTGGTCCAGGTGCAGGGGGATTTCGAAGCCAGTGTGAAGGACATGCTGGAGGGCCTGGAAGACCTCTGGGCCCAGCTGGAGGAGCTGCACACTGGGGTCACTCTCACCAAAGAGGGGGGCCAAGGCCACAGAGAGCTGGCCTCTGCCCAGGCAGATGCAGAGGTAGGCAGATGTGAAGGTTATCTACAACGACAATGGCTGGCGTCTTTAGTTTCTTTTAAAAACCCAATCTTGTTCAATTACATTAATGTTTGCCTTGTCATTGCCTTTGAGTGTTGGTAATACTCAAAGTCTCGCATTGCCAGACCTATCTCCACAGCGCTGTGGGTTGTTGGCATTTCTTTAAATCACAATCGTCTTGCCTCTGGATTCAGTGACATCCAATATTAAATGAAGTTGACTGTTGACGCAATACAGTAATGTGAACTATTTAAATTAGCTGGATACATGGTTAAACCTCATTTATATCTGGTATCACTCTGTGTGTACTTTGTCCACAGCAATCCTACTAAAGAGAAATGCTGCGAACATATATATTTGTAAATCTTTACATTCATTCCCCCCATTATTTTTCTTTTCAAAAATGCCATTTTCAGCATCTAGCTTGTTAGCTCGAAGTTTGCTGTCTTTTCAGTAGCAAAGGGATTTTAAGAACACAGAGAGCGGAAGGTAAAGGGCAACGTCAGGCTTCATCCTGGAAATATACGTACTTCCGCTGATCCAACTCTTATGTCTTTGGCAAAGACTTTGTTCGCAGTCTTGGGTCACTACAGGAACAGCCTTCAGTGCTGCCAGGCTCATCTGAGGGACAGCACACAGCTACTGCAGGTAAAGTTCTCCTCATGCAATAAAAATCCACTTCTGATAGTTTGTGCTGTCTTCACTAGCTGCTTCCCTGTGCCTTGTCCCACAGGAGTTAACCTGGAGTCACACTCAACTGAGCAACAGTGTGAGCAGCAGCAGTGAGTCAGTCTGGCCGGAGCTGCTGCTTCAGTCCAACATGGAGCAGGTACACTTTTTTTTTTTTTATATTAGTTTTTGGGACAACATGAGGGTTAATAAAACATCAGATTTTATAAACTACATGTGTGTAGTTTTGTGTGCGAAAATCATAATGTGTAAAGTAAATAACGCTGTCAGATGAATGTAGTGTGGAGTAAAAAGTACAATATTTCTCTCTGAAATGTAACGGTGTGAAAGTAGAAAGTGGCATGAAAAGAAAAGACTCAAGTAAAGTACAAGTACCTTAACATTTGGACTTTAGTACAGTGCTTGCGTGAATGTACTTAGTTACATTGCACCAATAATAATTGGCTTAACGAGTTTCTGAAACTTATAAGTATGGAAAAAGCATCTTCCTCATTGGTGTATCCAGACAAGGGTTGGGGCCACAATAAGATCATTCCTCAACTCACAATCCACCTTCCTCCCTTTATCATTATAAAAATGACTTTGCTGGACATAGTACTCCAGTCTTGGTTCCATTATATCCCTTTCCATTTAAGAATATTCTATTTTGACAATAATTTAATAGTCATTCAACAATTGTGCCAAAGCGATTGAGAAAAACTGTACACACCTCCCTATCCCCCTATCATTTGTTGTTACGTCTTTGTACTGTGTCTTTGCCCTTTGTGTTTAGTTCTTTGTCATGGACAACAATACAAATACATACAGTTATGTAATAAATATAAAAAAGATACACCCCAGGACTCAAAAAAACTCTCTCTCTCTCTCCACAGTTTGACAAGGTGCAAGAGAGTTTCCTTTCAGTGGAACAACAGACCTCTACGTTCCGGGCCCATCTGGAGGGACTTGGGAAGGGGGCTCAGGAGGGACGTGCAGGGCCCCTCGCTCACGCCAACGGGGCCCGCTCACGCTCAGCCTCTCCACAGACTTCCCTGCATCTCCACGGCTATGTGCAACACCGTGACTCCACCTCTGCATCCACGTCCGTGTCCTCAACGGAAGCAGACACGGACACAGACAAGGACAGGCCTCTCTCGCTGTGTGAGAGGTCGGCTCTGCAGTTCACCTCCACTATCGAGCGCCTGCGTAAATCCGGAAGGCGGAAGTGACTTTTATCGGCCCTTACAGGGAACGGAGCTTTTCTGAACAGACAGGGGAACAAGGGGGGATATTTTCAAATGTGGATCCTTTGCTGGTTGCCCACAAATTGATTATTTATTTGATTTCTGTGTTTAAATTACTGTGACTTTTGTGTGTATTATTGCTACTCAAAAATGTCGTTTTTTACTTTTAAATTGCTTTTTTTTGCTTTATTTGTTTTTATTTCAAACACTGTGGTAGATAAGAGCTCATAGATCAACTTTTATGTTGCACGTAATATTTCAAACACAAGGGGGCACACTGTCACCAGTTATCACACAACATAAAGCCCATCACCCATTCAACATACTTTATTATGCAATCAAACCATCCATCTACCGTATACTCATCTCAAGTCTCGGTCTGCAATGAGGGACCATTGCCCAGACCTTTCTCTTCCAATCGACTTTATAGCAGAAACGTGTTGGTGCTTCTCAAACATATGGCCCATAAATGTGTTGCTCTAAGATCAGAACAGTCGGCGCACGACACAATAACGTCACTCTCACAATGTGATGAATGAGATTTAGACGTACGGTGTATTTCAGGTGTTTCAGACGGATTTGAACCCATCAAAGCAGGGATTTAAGGTTGGGGGCAGAGGGGGGAGAGGAAGATAGAAGGGGGCGGTGGAGGTCAACTCCAGGTTTCTGTTATTACTAAAAAACTGAGCAGCCCTTTTGATCCAAATTCAATTACCCTGGAGCTCCGACACCAATGGCATAGAAGTCAACATCGTTTTCTTCCACCAGATTCTTGAACTTCTCTGTCTGGGCTAGGCCGGATTTCTGATGAGAATCGATTCATTGCATGGCTGCCGTTAGAGTGCTAACTGTAGGGAGTGTGTCATACATGGTCATTCGACCATGAACTTGCCGACCATCTGCCAGATCCTGCATCTGTCTGATTCCCTCACATTGGGGCAGTGATTGGGAGAGGTGGGGCCGACCCCCGGGGGGTATCTGGAGTGACAGGAATGCACGCTGAACGCTGCAGGATCTGAGCTGTCACAACACCAAAAGACACCAACACACCATGTGATGGATGGATGGTCATTTGAAGTTAGCGAGAAGAGCTTTGAATTCAAAAGACAAGAATAAGAAATGACACGCCACATGGATACATGTAACAATTTTTACATACACAGAACATGGACGGTCTTGGATGCTCTCTTACAATAACATTTGCTTTGAGTTCAACAGTCGAAAGACAACAACAAAAGTTTCAGAATTGATTTATTAAGGGCTTTGATAATTGACTAGAGAGGGGAAAGCGTTGGTTCTATTAAATGCAAATGAAAAACAAGTGTGTCAAATAGAAAACAAGGCGTGTTTCACGTGCTGGCGGGGGAACGTCCCGGGCCTGTCCAGATGAGCTCATGCTTCACATTGCTGGCATGTTATGTCAGGGCCAGCAGAGGGATGGGGTCTGGGAGAGCAGAGGGCATCAGCTATCTGCTCTCTGAGAATGTAAGAGTGCGCTAATGAAATTACCACAGGCTTTGTTTAGCTACACTAAAAAAAGTCAATGACTAGCTTCCTCACGGGCCACTCCAGTTCTGGAGGAGAGGCTATTTCAAAGCTAGCTCCAGTGTGTGTGTTGTTTCAGAAAATATGGTTCATAGCAGAGGTCAATCCCTCGCCTCATCCTGACAATTACTCACGATCGGGTTTCACCGGCACACACAAAGCACACATCGGTGCTGATCCCTCCTCTGATGACACTGCAGGACATCAGACAGTAGTGGCCTGCTATCGGATCCAAACAAACTCGAGAGCACAGTAAAATAAACCGCTGTCCTTGTAAACTCCCATTGGGGGCACAATGTCAATGTGCAAAACAAAATGGTGAGTAGGAAGTTATTACATGGACAAATATAGGAAACATAGCACAGTGCAGCCAAATATAGCCAAGAACAACTAAGCAGGCTGTGTGTGTGTGTGTGTGTGTGTGTGTGTGTGTGTGTGTGTGTGTGTGTGTGTGTGTGTGTGTGGTGGGGCTCCTGTTAACCATTTCACTTAATGGGAAAAGGCATCTGTGTGTCTTCATCCAGTGACCTGCAACCCCCTACAACATACTGTATAATACAGTAGTTAAAGGTAATCCTGCTGACCTAAAGTCCTCAAAATGATATTTTGTGAAAAAAATCCTACACTAGATGAGATTATTGTTAATCCAAGCTTTTTCTAAAACAATTTAACTTGTTACACATATGCAACCCCTACAACGCACTGTATAATACAGCAGTTAAAGGAGGCTGCTGAACTAAAGTCTTCAAAAATGACATTTTGTAAAAGAAAACAAAAAAAAGAAGCCCACATTAGATGAGATTATTGTTTATCCAAGTTTTTTCTAAGACAATTTAACTTGTTACATACATATACATACACATGTCAATATGCTGACATGTGTTTTGAATAAACAAGTTGGTTTGTATTATTAAAGGGCTTAGATGCTGTAATCTTACCCCACTGGCAGATGTTGGTGCTTTTTAGGACTTAATCATGGATAAAATGGAGATTTTGTAGCAGCCACTTAACACACGTTGTGGTCATAGCAGGTTCCAGTATTAATTCCACAAAAATAAAAAAACAGAAATACTGGCTCACATTGATCTTGTTCTTGAAGATTTTGTGTTAAATGTACATTGAATCTGATAATTTCATAACCAGACTGCAGAAACAAAACAATTTTCCAACATATAATACATACACAAGTTCACCAGGGACTTTACAAAGAAAGAAGATTCATGTTTGTTTCAATGATTGCTTTTGAGATTTTTGTCTCGATTTTTTACGACACCATTTTCCACCATGTCGTTAAACATGCTTGTGTCAGACCTGAGAAAATGTTTGTGTTAGCAAGTGTCCGCTTGGCTTTGTAGTTTACATGAAACTAATGAATGGCTGGAGGCTTGATGTGGATATTCCTTCAATTTGATTATAGCCAAGAACTTAGCTGTACTGGCCTGTAAGTCAATTGTATGGCGTTGTATGAAAAAGAAAAGTGCTCCTGGTGAATCCCAAACCACACGTATGGCTTCTATTTGAGGGCTGGACACAGATAACGGAGGGCCATGCCACTTTTAACCAGAGGCGGGTGGAAACGGAATGGACAGCTGCACATTGAGACAAAACATCAAAACACCAGCCACAGATGTACGCAATTAGCAACATGGTAGACATTTGGGGAGCAAAGGTCCATAAACTCGCAAGTTATTATGGTTGATCCAACATTGCTGGAGGGAAGCCTAAACACAGCAACATTAATGGGCTTTCAGTTTGGGCTGCAACATTCCCCCATCCATAATGCAACGTCAAAGAAGGTTTACCTCACAAAATCATTCTCAAACCCTTTCCTATTGTGATGAATCTTATTCCATTCGGTGCATCTGTATATGTGTGTGTGTGTTGGTGAATGTAAATGAGAGAGGATAGGCTCAACGTGTTTCCAATCATCAGGAAATTCTGAGCTTCCTGTTTGCGTAAATGTTTTACTTTTTTTTGTTTTCCAAGAGAGCAGGGTAGAATAATCCAGCTGACCTCTCTGCCCTCCTGTTTCCTACCCGTCACGTGGACTCTCCTTCTGCGTCCACACGCCTGAGACCCGAGGTAGAGCCTGTTGTTACCCGTCACTGCTGCTGGGACAGGTTAGGCCCGGCATGGATGGATTCTCCAAAGGTCATGAGCAACAGTCATTAAAACCAATGGATAACAGCTGTGGGGCCAGTTTAAACTCAGCACGGCCAACTTTTAAACTCCATGCAACGACAAAAATACCTATTGCGTACTTTCTGATATTATTTCATGTGCTAATATCCCATTATTCCATGAAGGATCGGCGATTCCTCTAGGATTCCTCTCTCTACACCCCTGTGTAATTGTGCACGTCCAAAGAAAACAACAACTGACACTGCTTAGCTTACCGACTGGTAGCTAAAGACACAGTGTAACGTTAGCTTACCGGCTGGTAGCATGCAGCTAAAGACACATGGTAACGTTAGCTAAGCGATAGCCTGCAGCTCCATTTTTATAACAGAGAACAGAAAGAAGGCTACTTGTTGACTAAAAACCAAAGGCAAAGCATTTGGGCTCTGACGGGACTTCATGGTGTGTTCATGTGCACCTTGTTAAACTAAAAGTGCCTTCAACTGCACTTTGTTAATTTCGAGAAGCTCAAACTGTTGTTGTAAAGTACCCTTCTGCCATCTAGTGGCTTTTATTGTGGCATTGCTGCCACTGCATAAAAAGAAAATGTGTAAATCGAAAACTGAATCAAAGCGTGACCTTTAAATCAAAAGTCAAATTGAATGGTGGATTTGGAGAAGTGTGACAACCCCAAAAGGTTAGACACAACCTTTTCATCCAATGGTCTTTACAGCATCACTACAGCCGTCAAATAGGGCTTTTGGTCTCAAATGCATTTGGAAGGCAAGAAATTGCACAACTTCCAGGTGACTACCTCATTAAGCTGGTTGAGAGAATGACAAGAGTGTTAAAGCTGTTATCAAGACCATGTCTACTTTAATTAATCTAAAATAACATACATGTAAACATATGGGTTATGTAATGGTTTTAATGTATTCAGTATTGATTTACTGTACAAAATAATAAAAATCAAACCACTGAATAACAAGGTCTATCCAAACCTTTGACTGTATATATATATATATATATATATATATATATATATATGCATATATACATATATATATATAGTGTCTCTACAAACCTCTTCCAGACATACAATACCTGTCTGCAACTATGGACCAGTTTTCTTTTTTTTTTTTAGCTTTTTGGAATGTTGCCCTGGAAATCTTTTCTCGGCCTTCATCTCTTATTTATGCTTTCTCTGTGTTACTAAAGGTGTACTGACGGTTTGACTTCAAAGTATTCCTTCTATAAGAAATAACTATATCATCATCAGGAATCCTTTTGAGCTGCTGTAAACTCTGGATTTCTTGCTATGGTTGCTTGAAAAATGTGTGATCATAATCTTGCACTAACCCAACTCTAAAAAAAGGGGTTTTAGTGTTATTTTGGCAAGAACCCCTTAGCTGAAAAACAAACCCTTTAGTACAGCACATACATTGTATAATATGTATTGAGTTGCATATTAAACTGTCCTTAAAATAACATATAGGGCGGCCTAAAGCTTTTACACATACCTTTTGTATGGTGCATACATTACTAAGCTTTTAAAATAAAAACAACATATTTATATATTTATACATCATGATTTAATGTTAAAATGTGGCACAGTGAAAGCCTTACCTTATAGCTGCCTTAGCTATAGGTCGATAAGCCTATTATCACGTTGTGTACATATATAAAAAGATTAATCTTTAAATGTTAATGAATGTTATTTTCTCAGTTCAGTCAGTGTGACTTTATCAAGACTGTTAACCATCTCCTGTTAAATGTGATGGAAGTGGATCTGCTGTTTAAACAGCTTCTCAAACACAGTCTTTTTTGCCTCGTCTCATTCTCTCCCCTCACGTCTCAAAGCTTGAGGTCGTCTCTTCGCTCCCCTGTATGAGGCACCAATGTGTGAAGCAGCTCTCTGAGGAAAAGGCTAAACAAACAGGCTGGCCCAGGCACAAAGAGTCCGCCACTCAGAGACATGTGGCAGCAAAACCCTCTCAATCCACATTCCCCCCCCCCCCAGCCACAACTCTGAACCTCTCTCCTACCGGAGCCACACATACCCTGAGCGTGGAGCCGAGAGAAGGAAAGATGGAGGAGGCGGGGGAGAAAATTCTGATTCCTATTCAATGAATGTCACCACCTCACAAAGGGGACCGCATGACACTGCCACTAAATCAGAGTTAATGGACTCCTTTCTCAGTCCCGCGAACATGACAGGGGGCGTGTGTGTGAGAGTAAGGGGGTGTGGGAGAGGGACGGGGGCTGGCGAGGGTGCCTGTTTGCCCCATTGAAGGGGCACATGGGCCAATGAGTCTTGTGTGATAGAGTGAGTGCAGAGAGAAGTGTGTTTTCCACAGGCATTACCAAGTCGCCCAATGGAAAGCCCCCCCTGTCTCATTCAACACCTATTTGTTTTGAGAAGTCCATAATTCCGAAGATATACTGACGTGGTGCTTTCTTTAAATTGTTAGGGATTTAAAAAAAGCTGAATGGTAAGCATGTGGTTTGTTTGACTGTTCTGTCACGACTCTTTCGGCACAGCTGATTTGTGTGTAACAAGCCAAACAACATCACATCAATCACAGGCCATTTTAACAGTAAGTAGGCCCACAACGCTGCACAAACCATGTTGGTACGTAAGCAATCCATCAAACTCCCAAAGTGAGGGTATGGTGAACACCATCCACGGGGCTTGTGGGGCGATTGTTGATTTGCATGCGGACACCAGGAACCAGACTGGGGGACAGCAATTTCGGAGCCGTTTGTTATCTTCCCAACAGGGCAGAACCTAACACAAGTAACCCCTCCCACCCGGGAACCTCGCCCCCCCCCACCATCCCATCATACACTCAAAGACGCCGAGCGGAGATGAGTGAAGATGGCATTGGTGTCACTTGGCAGGCATTCATAGCTACTGCTCCCCCCACCTTCGACTGTGCAGGGGAGACGCGGAGAGACACGCAGCCCCAGGTATCGACCTCATTAGCAGATAAAAGCAACCTTTCCCCGTGACCCCTGACCCCGGAGGTTGCCATGGAGCCTTCCAGTCGAGGCATGGATGGAGCATGCTGGGACTGTTCCCAGCAGGGTAGTGAATATGGGCGGCTTTGAGAATTATTAAACCCCCCCTCCTCTCACATGGACAAATCCATATTGGTCCACTTCATGCTCTTCTGAACTGAAGTAGTGCCGGAGCTCATGTGCTGCTCTCCCTCGCTTCCTGCTTTCTTTTTGTTCAGTCGTCTTAACACCGGTCAAACAGTTAAGCTTATTACAAACCCCGAGCTCACCTTTGATGTGCAGGGAGAAACAAGGGTGACAGTTTACATAGCGACAAAATAAAAAAACTTTTTTCTCTACTTGTTTCTTCTCAGCAAAGTGCCCATGTATGGCGTTGTGTTCTCAAGCTTTAATGGGATGCATTAGCGATGCTGTTTGCCCCGTTAGTTGTTGAGGTGCAGAAATAGTTTGCATTTAGTTGCTGTTGGATAGATAACCTGTGTCTGTTGCTCCGCCTTTTCTGTTGTATAGTATTTGTTTTGCTGTATAGTATTTGTTTTTCTGTTGTATAGTATTTGTTTTGCTGTATAGTATTTGTTTTTCTGTTGTATAGTATTTGTTTTGCTGTTGTATAGTTTTGGTTTTGTTTTGCTGTATAGTATTTGTTTGCTGTTGTATAGTATTTGTTTTTCTGTTGTATAGTATTTGTTTTTCTGTTGTATAGTATTTGTTTTTCTGTTGTATAGTATTTGTTTTGTGCTGTTGTATAGTTTTGGTTTTGTTTTGCTGTATAGTATTTGTTTGCTGTTGTATAGTATTTGTTTTTCTGTTGTATAGTATTTGTTTTTCTGTTGTATAGTATTTGTTTTGCTGTTGTATAGTATTTGTTTTGCTGTATAGTATTTGTTTTGCTGTATAGTATTTGTTTTGCTGTATAGTATTTGTTTTGCTGTTGTATAGTATTTGTTTTTCTGTTGTATAGTATTTGTTTTGCTGTTGTATAGTATTTGTTTTGCTGTTGTATAGTATTTGTTTTGCTGTTCTTAATTCATGAATTCCCTGTGCGGCGTCCTTGAGTGCCATGAAAGGCGTCTTTAAATAAAATGTATTATTATTATTATTATTAGCTCCATATTTTTTTTATATATTTTTACATACAGTATGTGGTGCCTGAGTTGGTGGTGTTAAGATACTTCAAGTACATCAACGCCATTGGTCACCCTTTACATCTGTTTGTGCATTTTACAAATATTTAAACAGACCTGAGGTGATTTTGCAGACTTCATCTGAGGTAAAATGAAAAGTTTTAAAAATGAGATTTGTTTCATTGCCTCTAGAACAGTGATCACCAATGTTTTTTAGGCCAAGTACCCCTTAGCTAAAAGAGAGGCGGAGTAGAGACTGCATATTGTGTGAAATTGAGTTGCATATTAAACTGGTCCTACAATAAGATGTAGAGCGGCCTAAAGCCTTGATAAAGTACTTTTTTTTGGTGCATACAATAATAGGCTAAGATTAAATAAGAATGATTGACATATTCCTATATTTATACCACATCATGGCAAAATGTTAAACATACATGTGACATAGTAATTTCTTATGCATAACTATATCTGTGCATCAATGGATACATTTAAAAATAAATCACAAATATGCCAATTTATCTTTGCTAATAATATGTTGGACTCATGTTTATGTATATTTTCATACGCACAAAAAAAAGTGTTACAATAACTTGTGGCCCCCCTGCAGTAAAGTTGAGGACCCCCTAAGGGTCCCGGAACCCCTGTTTAAGATGTCAGCTTAGAAGAATAGTTTTGGACATACAAGGTGCATAAAACCAAGGCAGCCTCAGATGGAGTGGTCATACTTTGCCCTGTTAAAGGTAAAACCTACACTATGGGAAAAAGTGAATCAGCGCACGTGTTCATGTATGTTCATCCGTGTGCGCATGAGTGTGTATGTGTGTGCATGTGTGGTTGTTGGAGAAAGGGGAGGGGGTTATATCTTGGTCATGCTGACTGAGTTTTATAAGCTGTGGCTAACCCCACTCCCCACAGCTGACTGAATATTAAATAAACAGAGCCAAGTGGATGAATTCAGCGGAGTGAGTGTTCAGGCCGGAGAATCACTACTTCACCAGCGCAGGGCCTCCCCCATGGGGCCCCCACATCAGCCTGTCTTATTCTTGGCAGCTGCAGTGGAGAGAGGCTGCCTATGGGCTTGGATGGGGAGTGTTTGGGGTTGTGTACAAGGAGGGAGGCAGGGGGGGAAGTTACCTAAAGACAAGGGGGGAGTTGGATGGAAGGGAAAGTTGGAAGGAGTGAAGAAAAAAGGGATGTGGGCAAAAGAAAACTTGGGGGCTGGTGTTTGTTGCTGCGCAGCTGTGGGAAGAAATCACTACCAGCAGCAGAAGAAAACTTAGCGTTGTGTCGTCGCCGGCTAATTTTTCTTGTGGTTTTGTGGAGAGTTGGTTGAATCTGTGAAAGTAAGGCAGTGTGTCAATGTCAGTCATGAACAAACCTCAATCCAGGAACACCGCAGACCTTCACGCTTACTCCCAAACGGCTTCTCATCTCGGATGTTTTCAGACGTGATATCTAATATTTGGGGATGTGTCTGATTCCAACTTCCTCTCTGGTCTCTTCCTCGGCTGCCTAAACCTTCCGTTTGTCTCAGTTTACATGCAAACGTGCAAATGAAGATATCAAAGATCTCCACTCTGAGTGGAGTTTTTTAGAAAGACTCGTTTTCAGAGGCTAATTGGAAGGGAAATGTCTCCGTTTGTCAAAATAACCACGTATATGTGTCAATACAAACCTTAAACACAGTGGGCCTATTTAACATTTTGAGACATGGCAGTTGTAAATAATAAAATTAAAGATGAATTTCTATTTGCTGCTTCAGTTTCAGGGTCCTGGTATTGTTACACGTGGCTTTTAGGAACACCTGACTACAACAGAGCCATTGTTAATGTGATTAATAACACCTTTCCTTTTCCACGTCTGCTTCGAAAAAGGGATTAATCAGGCTGCTACAGGTGTTAAAACTATGACTAATAGGTGTAGGTACAGATGTCCTTTTGCGTTATGGTCTGTAAAATAAAAAACGTGGTGTCCTGTGACCTTTATTTTATTATATGACGAAACACTAGATCTCTGCCACATACAGACCTATAAGAGTACCAAATGATAAGTGGTACTGCCTCTGCTGCAGTGTGAACAGAGCCAGTCTCATCCTCTCTGCCGGGTCATGCTAGGTACAACACACACACACACACACACACACACACACACAACACACACACACCACACACACACACACACACACAGTGCTCTCCATAGACACATATACTGTACATTGTCTGTCCTTTGGGAACCGAATACTGATCATCCCAGACTCGGACTTTAGTCATTCCAGAGAGTTAATAAAAAAGCATTTGATCATCAAGCTCCTGCTTGAGTTATAGGACGCTCCCACATGAATGCTATCGAGTCGCAGCGAGCATCTGGACAGGTCATGGGAGATATTTTCTGGATGGAGTGAATCCGTAGGGCTCCAGCCTCCCACACCCTGCTCTATAAACACAGCTGTCAGTCTCGTGTCTCCTGTCATTGCCAGCTCTTCTGTTTAATTCTCTCCTCTTTCACATAATTTGAGCTTTAGGGCTGAGCAGACAGAGCGCTCCCTGTCAGCATCTCCCTCTGTTGTTGGTGGAAGTGGGAGAGTTCAACTTACTTGCTGACTGAACTGCTTACATAGCAATGAAATATGTTTGGGATGCCTCCCTGTGCTGACAGAGCAATCTTCAGAAACAGAGACTGCTACAAAACGCTGGCCGTCTCTAATGACTCACACCAAAAAACTGGCGAGGCACATAGTGAGAGTTCAGCTAATTGAAGTCAGCGTCTGTGTTGTTTCTTGAAGAATTGTTGTCCCCTCCGTATCCCTCCCTAAGCGTCCTCTCACGCTGTGCTTTAGACCTCCCACAGAACACTACAAACATACATTGACATTCACATGCACTTGCAGAAACACACACACTCAGCAGGGCAGGTAGAGGCTGTAGCCGGGGAAATGACGTTTCAGTTTGACCCCAAGGAAAGCAGAGGCACGAGGGCAGTTCATTGGTTTTCAAAGGCTGAATGAAAAAGGAAACAGAAAGATTGAGAGTGATAGACAAAGAGAGAAAGTGCATTTTGGTGTGTGGTGGAGGAAGAAGGAGAAGGGAGGAAACAGAAAGAGGTAGTATAGGGAGCTTGCTGAAACCTCTCTGTGGACTCCCCTCTGCTTCCCTCTCCGGCAGCCCCATGCAGGTCGGCGCTCTCCCTCGCTCTCTGTGTGTGGTCCGGAGCTCCGAGTCATTCCCAAACAATCAACATTAATCCAGGGAGCTGGGGGCCTGGAACATCGTACTGCCAGAGCACCCTCACCCTGGCATGTACTGACGCACGCTACACTACAACCACTGTACAGACACTCTAACAGACTCATGCAGCTTTTAATCAGGCCTGCTGGTGCTGTATTGGACAGCAGACTTTGATTAAGCATGAGCAACATCACACAGCACACCATCACAAATCTTCAGAAGAAAATTGCAAGTCCAGATTCCAGGTCTTTGATTTGTGGTGACGGATCATGTGGGTTGTTCACTGTTTTTCTAAACTAAGTAATTCCATTGCAGTTCAGCACGTACAACAGTAAGTGAATGCATCACCGTTTCGTATACATTGCTGTGCTAGTGCTAGTTCGAGCTGTTCAGGTCTGTACAAAACTTGACCTGTATAAGTTTTTTTATGGTTTATAGCTCAGCAGCCATTTACTGCAATAAACTGGAATTATCCTTTAATACGTTTAAATGCATTGGTAATTATTTCCAATTTTGACTTTTTTATATATTGTTTGAAATGGCTGTTACACCCCAACAGCAATAAATACGTGTTGGGCTGTGAAAAAGAAGCGAAAAAGATAAGTCATCTGTAGCCGCTGTAATCCTGTAAAAACGGCCACCAATCACTGTCTCGCTGTCTGCTTGGAAAGAACCAATGAAATGCCTCCTTGCCCTGCTGCGCGTGTTCCACCCCTCCCATGTACGAGCTACGGTTGATGGGTTTTGATGAGAGATATTGCGGCCCCTTCTGCTATATTAAGTATTACATAAAGAATGACTTTACATTTTAATTTTTTTTTTTTTATTCTTTTTTTCATTCCCTTCACAGTCCTGCATTATTCAGTCAACACCTTTGCAGGTGCACTTGGCCAGTTTCCTTTCATGGATCATTTTTTTCTATTCCCACAGCTCTATTCTGGCACTTTGCATTAAGCCAAGGGTTTTAAGGTTGGTTGTGCACTCAGCCTCTGTGAAGGACTCACATTGACCAGAACCTGCACAACTCCCATCCCACCCCTTTACTCTGCAGGCCCAGGCATCTGGGATTAGCCAGCATCGTGTGCTGCGGCCTGGAATGTACTGTATATTCCTGGCAGTGCTCAGGGTAAATTGCTGTAATCAGCCATTACTCTAATTCAGTCGTTTACCTGACTTTACACATTCATCACTTTCATATAATTCTAGGCACACAGATGATGAATTGGAGTGTTTGTGCCCCCCTCCCTCCATCCCCTGCTGTAACAGCCGAGAAAACATGTCTCGCTAGGGGACTAAACTGGACTCCCCCTGCAGCCTCTTGTAGCCTAATCACCAGCTCCGACCAGCCATTAGTCAGTCAGTTCAGACACCCTGACACCACGTCCGGTACCCCAACCCCACCGCAACATGCTCCCCAGCACACAGGCCAGAAGGTGGGCGTGCTGCTGGGAGGTACGCTGGATGGAGCAGTGGCAAGGAACCAGGTCACTAGCTCCCATACGGCCATTACTGTAATTATAGTTGGCGTTGTTAATTGTTTTTTGTTGGGCCTAACAAGGGGGGTAGGGGCTGGAGCAATGTAATTAGGGATGCCGAAGGAGGAGGCAGTGGGAGGTGAGGGAGTTTTGGGTGAGACAGAGTGTGAGTGGGGAAGCCGGAATGGGAGGAGGGAGCAGGCGAGGGAGTGCAGGATTGAATTGTCAGTCCAGGTTATGATTAGGAGACGCAGATGCGGCCATGTGAGAAATGAATTTCATGCCTGTTGATTCTGCGATTTCTCCTGGAATGTAGAGGTTTCACTGCAGGAAGAGAGAGAGGGAGAGAGAGACAGCCAGAGAGAGAGAGAGAGAGAGAGACCTTCAATCTTGTTCTGAATTCTGATTATTTCCATGAGATCTGGAAACATGGACTCATCACCCCTATTGGGGCAGATTGGACCCTAACAATTACAGAGGCATCTGTGTGAACAGTAGTCTGGGGAAGGTTTTCTGCAGTATCATTAATGCCAAAATACTGTCCTTCCTTTCCAAGCACAACGTCCTAAGTAAAAATCCAACTGGCTTTTTACCAAAATATTGTACGTCTGACCACATTAACACTCGCAACACCCATATCAAAAACTACACCAACATTAAAAATGCGGAAATATTTGCATGTTTTATAGACTTTAAAAAAGCATTTAACTCAATATGGCATTATGGGCTTTTTTTTTTTACTAAACTTATTGGAAGCAGTTTAGGGGGTAAAGTTTATTACACTATTAAATCACTGTACACGGAAAATAAATGTGCAGTAAATATTAGCTCCAAAAGAACAGAATTCTTTAAAAAAAGGGCGTGGAGTGAGACAGGGATGCAGTTTCTTGTTTACATCAATGAACTAGCAGCTATGTTGGAACAATCTGCAACCCCAGGTCTCACACTTTAAGATACCAACATCAAGTTCCTGCTCTATGCTGATGATCTAGTGCTGTTGTCCCCAACAGAAGGGTGTGAAACAGAGCCTGTCCATCCTAGAGCCGTTCTGTCAGAAATGGGCACTGACAGTCAATCTGAAAAAGACCAGTGTTCTATTATTTTAGAGGAGAGCCAGATCTCAAGGAAATAGCCAGAGTCACAACTTCACTCTGGGAAACACCAGACTAGAAGAAAAGGGTTCATATAATTACTGAGTGGTTGAGATTAGTGCATCAGGGAGTTGTAACTTGGCCATAAACACGCTGTGTAATAAAGCTCGGAGAGCTTTGAATGCAATCAAATGCAAATTTAGAAAAACAAATATTCCTGCAAGAATTTGGCTAAAAATTTCTCTGATAACAGCAATAATGCTTTACGGAGGCGAAGTTTGGGGCTCGATTTCGAAACCAGAATGTAAAAACTGGGGTAAAACTACCACTGAAAAATTACAATTGGAATTCTGTAAAATCATTGCTCTTTATTATTTGTAAAAGTGTACCCCGAACACCCCAAACAATGCATGCAGAGCAGAACTCTCAAAACCCTCTTAAAATTCAACTCCAAAAAAAGTCAATTCAATTTTGTCAGCACTTAGATCAAGCTGATAAAAAATCCATTGCATTCAAAGCTCTCCTGAGCAGCCAGCACTGTTCAGCTCCTTTGTTATGAATCCCTGAACAGAGATATCCAATTGGCTGAATGTCTCAAAACAAAAAAATCCAAAAGAAATACAAATTTGAACAAAATACAGAGTCAGTGAGCATGAGCTGGAAATTGAAAGAGGTCGACATTAAAATGTGTGGAGACCAAGAGAGGAATGTGTCTGTGCACATTGCCACCGGGATATTGAAACAGAATTACATTTCCTATGTGCAAGTCCCAAATATGAAGACTTATGAACTAAATATTTCAAAAATTTGAAAAACATGCCAGGCTTCACTACCTACACTGAGCACAAAAGGATTCTTTTTTATTAGGCAAAGATAAAAGCACAGCATGGCTAGCAGCTAAATATGTCTTCTCCTACCACAATAAATGGCAAAATAAATAGAGAATTTCATATATTATCATTTTTATTTTTCTATTTTTTTGTTATTGTTTCAAAGTACCCTTTGAGGGACATGCACGTAATCTGTTTAGTATTTAAAATCCTATCATAAGTATCCTGTTTACTTGTATCATTATATCAGATGTATTTACTCATTGATTATATGTACACTGTGTTTGTAATTGTGCTTTGGCAACGCAGATGTATTTTTTGTCATGCCAATAATGCAACATGAAATAGAAAATTGAAATTGAGAGAGAGAGAGAGAGAGAGAGAGCCAGAGAGCTAATGTTGTCAGGTGTGTAGAAAATGTATTCTAATATTTTAATATGTAACGCGTTTTATTCCTTCCGTACTTGATTAATCTTTAGTACTTAAGATAATAAGTATATTAAGTAATTTTATGATATTTGTAATATACTGTAATATGCAAAGCTTCTTAGACACACAGGGGAAGAGAGGTTACACTATGAGCTTGACCAGTTTTGTGTAATTTGATCAGGGGACATCAGACAAACATCCCCCAGTGTTTTTGCAGGGATGCGTCAGTTTGGGTTTAAGGGCTGAGTCTGAAGAAAAAGCGGGAAGCATCATGCATCCCTCGCTGTGGGAACTACAGAGCCCTGTGTACACTTCTCTCTCCTTTGACTCCTCGAGTGAGCACATGTTTTCCATTTCTGTTTGGTGTGTCAGCGCAATGTGTGACACAAGGAGGTAGCAGGGTGTCTGGGGTGGGTTTGTGTGTGGAGCAGGGCTGCCAGGCACTGTTTACGCTGGCCAGTAGCAGCGGTGGATGGATCCCAGCCTAAAGCCTACTGCCAACCTGCCATCTCAACAGCAGCTTCCCGCCCCGCTTTCCAATCCTGCTCATTTTCCGGGCCGGGGTTGGACGTAAATCTTGTGTAAAGTACTTTACAAGCAACTCTTGAGTAGAATTAAGTGTCTTCCCAGAAAATTACTTGGTGGAGATCAAAGTCACCTTTTAGAGCAGGGGTCTTCAACGTTTTCCAGGCCAAGGACCCCCAAACTAATGGCAAGATGGAGCGGGGACCCCCTAATTATATATATTGTATAAAATTGTGTTATATCAAACTGGTCCTATAGTGCCATGTGTGCATTGATGACTGAAAGACATCTTCTGCCTCCATTTATCTGTTTACTACAGTGTGTTGAATTCATGTTAATGTGTATTTTAAGACATTTCAATTAGTGGAAAAATTTGCAGGGGGGGGGGGGGGGGAAATATAAAAAAAAGTCTAATCAACCAAAACTTTCGCGACCCCCATGCAGTACCTCCGCGGACCCCCTAGGGGTTGCGGACCCCCTGTTGAAGACCCCTGTTTTAGAGCATTGCTTGGGTAAAAGTTGTACCCCTGATTTACACCAACTGCGGATCGGTTCTGCTGTGTCTTGGATCTGTGCTCCGCCGTCCGTCAATACCCACCAGGTCCAGATTTGTTGCGGAACGGCTGCAGCCATGGCTGACAGCTGTAGTCACGAGGATCCACAAGATCTCGCAAATTCACGTATGATTGCGTGATATAACAGGATGTAGTTTCCATAAACAGAACCACAAAACCTCAACTGTTAACTTCAGGCCTGTCTCCGTCCGTTATGACATTTTCAAGGTGTAGTGCAGGGAAATATGATCAGAGAACGGTGTATTTTATTTTGAAATTTAACTGGATGTTTTATTTTGTTTCTTGACTTCTGTCCCGCACTGTCAGTCATGTGCTGAATTGCTGCTGAGCTTTACGCCATCCGGTAAAAATTGAGGCTCTGCGTATCTGCTCCGGAGGGCTGCGAATTGCCAGAGCTGGGAAAATAATGTATTTTTACTTTTATTATGAATGTTATTGTGGCTTCCTTATAGTGAAGCACAATAATCAGGGTTCCCACACCTTCTTAAATATCAAATTCAAAGTCTGACATCAAGAGATAAAAACGAAAAAAACAAAAGTTTTTTGTTCACTCCAACGTACAACAACATTTCTAGAAGGTAACGAGTAACAAAGACGCTGAGGGGAAATGTAGTGAAGTAAAAGTTTACATTTTATTTAGGATATCTAGTGGAGTAAAAATGAAAGTTTCCTGAAAAATAAATAATGAAATAAAGCACAGACATGTGGAAATTCTTCTGAAATAACAAAGTATTACTATGACCAAGCAGATTCAGATTCAGGCCAAGTGGTCTCCTCGTCATTAAAAAAGCATGCCTTGAGGGTCAGCTTTATTTGCCCTAGAAGTGAGCAATTATTTTTTTTCCAGCATTAGAAGGAAATAAAACATCAATAACGGTCCGAATGAGAGATTGAGTTCATCACGGTTCAATGAAAGTGATTAAGACAGTTACAGTTAATCCTAATTACACTGGATTTCCCGTTAGAGCAGAGTGGTGTTGGAATAAATGATGCTTGTAATTATTGGTCCTGACCAGAGGAACCAGAGCGTAGAGGCTGGAATTAAGAGTGAAGAGTGAGAAAGCTCCGGTTGAACTTACTGACATGACTTTCCTTTTTTTTCTTCCTGCAGCTCCTCTCCAGTGCACAAAAAACAGAAAACAATCAAAGATGAGCCAGCAATGTCCTCCCCAAAACGGTCAGGGTTGGATTGGTGAGGTAATTAACAGCATTGGGCAACATAAAAAACAAACAAAATAAAAATAAAAAAAAACATTTAGCAGCAATGTGTGTCAGATTAGCTTAGCTTTAAAGCTAAGCAAACTTTCCATTTGCCTTGTTCTGTACATAAAGATAGACGACACGTCTCTACTTCCTCCCACTGTACAGAGGTGAAGGCAAAATATCCCGGACACGGGCGCTGCCATCTTGAAATTTGGGAGTCAGTCTAATGCTGCGTTCTATTATCTATCTGTGTCCAAATTCCGATGAGAAAGACAGGACGTTGCCTAGAGACACACACCAACACACCCCATTACTCGGATGCCGAACTTTCCCGATCGGTCAAATTCAGAGGACACCGAGCAAGAATTCCGATACAGAATCCAAAATGGCTGCGCCCTGTGTGACTTGTAAGTATGAATTGTTTTTATTGTTTTTGGACTGCTTTGTTTGTTTAAATGACAATTACAATCACTTGTATTACCGCAATACCTTACTGCGTCCTTATCACTGTCTGTGGGTATGGGAATCTGTCTTGTTGTGAGTGCAATATTGAATGAAAACTTGTTTCAAACAGGTGTTGCTAAACGTGGCTAGCATTGCTAATGTGGCTATTGTGGCTAACGCAGTGGCGACGCCACTGTTGGTTTTTAGCCCATTTCCTGCTAGCTAGCGGGCAAACATTATCTACCATAAATGTTTTCACTTGACCAAACATACTGAAATATAAGCAACGTGTCCTCTTCCTTCATGGAGTTCTTCCTTAATGTTGTGTAGGTGTAGCACATATTTATTTTGGAGTGCCTGGTACTCGGCCAGTACTACCGCAAACCAGCTTTCCCGGTAGCGTCCATGCTTTTGCTCAGACGCGCATAACGTACCGCTTGAAGTGTGGAAGTGACGTCATATCCGAGGGCTGAGTTGGCTTGTTGAGAAAAATAGAACGCAGCATTAGTGTTCCATTTGTACTCAGAAGATTTTTCAAGGTCAAAGTCGGAAACACGCCCCGTGACCTCGGATTTCCGAACTCGAAACCGGCAAACACCCCACTTGTGATTGCAGTGGTAACATACAGTTCTTATTCTTCAGTGTTATGTGTTTCTAAATCAGTTGAACATGCAACACGGCCCATATTCTATCTGTGGACATGTTACGCTGTTTGTATGTACAAAAAAACTGCGTAATGGGTTGTCATATACTGCCATTGCAAACAATGTGTTGTGGGACAGAAGGACATACTCAATTGCACGGCTCACAGGGAAAGTATTTATTGAGGAAAGTGGAGGAAGGGAGTGGGAGCGGTGAGGCGGACGTCGGGAACACGGAGGCGGAGGACTGGAGAGCAGGCGAGGGATCGGGGACCAGGAGAGGAGAGTGGAGTGGACGAGGGACCCGGGAGGAACCGGGAGTGCAGGCCGAGGAGGAGACACAAGCACGAGGAGTAGAGGTGGTGACGAGGGGACGTCGTGGGAGAGTGGCCGAAGAGAAGACAGGCACGAGGAGTTGAGACGGTGATGAGGAGGGGGCGCCGAGGGAGAGGGACCGGGGTCCGAAGCCAGCTGACTGGAGGGAAATGGAACTGAAAGCAAAGCACAAGGAAGGTAAGCACAAGAACATACAGGACAGAAATTTGGCGCTGATTTTATGCTGACACCCACGTTGCTGAAGACACAATCAGGTGAAGAGCGGGTGAAGAGCCGGGGTACATATACTGAGGTTGATGATGATGTCAGGCAGGTGTGAAAGGCGGGAGCGGGTGATGACGAGCAGGTGTGGCGGAGAGGATCACTGATTGTAGACGGGAGGCAGGTGTGGGCAATCAGCTGGCTTCAGACAGGAGAGGGGAAAGAAAACCAAAACAAACAGGGCAAGACGACAGAGAATGCAGAGAAAATGATGACCAAAACTCACGGCCAGCTGGACCCCAACCATGACAAAATGGCTGACCTGGCTGGAGCTAATGAAAACAATGACAATCCAACTTGTTAATGGAACGCCGTCAACTCGGGTGTGACGTCATTCCCAATTTTGGCTTCCGAGGTAAGTGAAACGTGCAGTAAAAATTAACCATTGAACAAACATCAGCAGTGTAAGAACTACCAAAAAAATAAAAAACAATCATGGGAAAAAAAATGCATCAGCATTTCAGTAAATGCTCACTTCTTTTAGTCTGTACAACTGCAGTTTGTAAGGTGGGCTTTTTTTCAAAATTGTACACTTGGAGCCACAGAAGGCGATCAAGTCTCCAATTTCAAATGTTAATTTGTTGTCAATGAATGGTGCAAATTACCTTTCCCAAAACTTAAGTGGTATAACTGGTCCACTGGAGACATCTTAGCAACGTAAAAAAAGTAAAAAGCTAACAAGCTAACAAGCTATGCTGGAGCAGGATTTTCACTAGAAAAAAGGATTTTTGACAAACTTCCAACATAATGACGCAGTACTGTAAAAAGTAATGACTTATCAATCATGTAGCCTATTAGAGAGTACCACATTTTGATGAGCTACATAGTAACATACTCAGATTTTTTTCCATATGCCACATTTGTGTGGAGAATTCCTCTAAGGCAGTGTTTTGCTCTAACCAACCTGTCAGTCCGAGGGTGGTGAGAGTCTGAGCTGTGAGGTAGTGCACATGCTGTAATAGGGTGTCGCAGTGAGACATAGTGTTGTGTCTGTCCCCTGGGGACATTGCATCATGGAAAACCGAGCACAGAGCTCGGCCTGTGCCGAGCTGGACATTTCGTATTAGTTTTTAGCAGCCTTGTCGGAAATGAGTCAACATACTCGCGACAGCGTTTGTCGCGCCATGGGCCCTGTCTACACCTCACAGCGTGGGAGCACGCACAGGTGCAGATGGTGTTGTGTGTGTGTGTGTGTACATGTGTTATTGTGTGAGCATGTGGCTGTGCACAGGGCTCTGTTTGTACCTCTCCTGCTGGGTTTGTTAATGAACGAGTCTAATTGGATTTTTTGGGGTTGGAAGTGGGATGTTCAGGAGAGGGCGGGGTTGGGCTGAACCCCCTGAAGAAAGAGGGGAGATGAAGGGGACAAACCTGCGGGCTGGAATACCACCATGCATTTCTCTCTTGCTTAGTCCTCCCCAAGGCAGCGGATTATATTAGTGTCCGTATGAGTAGTGGTGAGAGAGTATGTTGACAACGTTCCACTGCCGGGATTGTTCAGGTGCCGCCGGAAATTCGACTTCTTTTTAGGCCAGATTTCCCTCACCTTCCTCTTTCTTTGTGTTAGTGTTCTAACCTGTGGTGGATTTCTGAGGACTATGCTTAACTGGTCCCCAGATCTCTGCAGGGTAAATCCAGACCGCCAGACCAGTTTTCTGTTTCACGACTAAAACTACTTTTGAACATGTTCCACCAACACAAGTTCCTTCCTGAGGCTATTTTGCAAAGGCACCAAGACGATTGTGATTGGTTTATAGAAATGCCGATAAAACTATGTTTTTCTCCCATCCCTGAATGCTGTGTGGACTAGCCAGACTGTTAATAATACTGTTATCTTTCATGTAACCCACAGACACTTTACAGAATTACAGTGGCTATACTAAGGGAGGTTGTAGGCTGTGGTGAAGAAGTGGTGTTTTAGGTGTTTTTTTAAATATGTCCAAGGATGTAGCATTTTGGATATCTGCAGGGAGGGGGGTTCCAGAGGGATGGGGCAGCAACACTAAAGTCTCTGTCTCCGAAGGTACAGCGTCTTGTGTGGGGAATGGGGAGCAGGCCAACGTTTGAGGGCTGCAGGTTTCGGGGTGGGGGTGTATGGATGGAGGAGGTTGGAGAGGTACAATGGGGCCAGGGCATGGGGGGACTTGTAGGTGAGGAGGATTTTAAATTTGATGCAGGACTTAGCTTGGAGCCAGTGAAGGTGGATGAGGGTTGGGGTGATGTGCTGCCACGTCTTGGTGTGGGTGAGGACCTTGGACTTACGTGGCAAAAGTACACTATGGATGAAAATGAACTTGGCTGGTTCTTTTGCAAAGCTGTTTACTGCCATGCCCTTTTCCTGTTCAAATGAACTGACTGAATGAAGAAAATGGAGGTTGAGTGTCTCACATATGCCATGAGGAGAGGGAGGTTCTGCAGATTTTTTCCCACCAACAAAAGCAGTGAAACAGTTGGAGAGGCGTGGGGTGAGGGTGAATACAGGTTCGCTGTCCCTCACACTCTGTCCCACCCTCCCTCATCCCCTCTCCCTCCGCTGGGCTATTGTCCACTGTTCTCGCAATCCACCGTCTTCCGTCTGGGACTGGGGTAGTTCCCGATGGCCGCAAACAGGATTAGGAGCACCCATGGCTCCGCTCATTCTCTGTGGATTCAGGGGTGTTACTGCAGCTTGGCTGGCCTTTGGTACATTAATTACCCTACCACCAGGGGGCCTCAGAGCGGCCCGGCGGGTAACAAACGGTTAGCGGGAGAAAAACTTCTGTCTTTACATGGGAATAATCCCTGAGCCCCTCTCATCAGGTCAACCAGTACTTAGCACCGAGAACCCTTTTTAACCCTGACTGCTTGGCTTTGGTGGCGTCTGCACAGTAGCTAAAAACTAAATAATTTAAAAAGATGAGGGGAATTAGATTCAAAAGCAATTGCATTCTTTATTTCATTAGCTACAATCAAAATAAAAACAGTCTACTCTTTATGTCAGTAAATGTGTTACCTAACCAATATCCTGATATCAATTTACATTGCATTTAAATGTGCTTCAAAATGGAACTATCTAACCCTTCTGCTAATGAAGACAGTACAACATTTTAATTTATATTTATACATTAAATAAGTCAAAAATACACACTTATGTACTGGTATTTTTAGCAAAGAACAATAAGGCAAATTAATACCAATGATGACCTAAGCAATTGTCAAATGGTAAAAAAAAGGATAAAAAGTGTCCTTAACTGACCTGCAAGGTTGGAAGTGATCAAACACATCAATGACATCTATTTTTAGTAATATATTATTATCTCATTGTTCAAATAGAAATCCTGATTGAGCCATATTCTGATTTGAAATGTGTAAGCGTGTGTGTATTAACATGGCAACCTTACCACAGGTTTTTTGTTTCTCTGTTGTCTCAGGGACGAAATCTGGCTATGTGCCGTGAGAGAGAGGAACATCTCTGTTTACTAGCTACTACACAGGTTTATCTTCTTACAGAAGTTTATCTTACTGTGCTTGTGATGTCCAGACCAGACCTACTGCACTTGCTAATGATGCGCAGACTTTACATGAACAGAAAGACGATTTTTGCCACAGCCAACAGCAGTGAACAAAAGCTATATTATGAATGTCACCTCTTGCTTTTTTTGCAGAGGTTTAATGACAGCGACAATGTTTTGCGTTTCACGGATGCAATATACAGTTTGAGGCCGAATGGTTGAGAGAGGAATAAAAAATGACAGTACAGATCTCAAATGCCAACCTCTGGACCTGGCTAAATGTCACGGTTTGCTACGTGTGTGAGTGCATTTGTGAGTCTGTGTGATGGCACATACTAGTGTGTGTGTGTGTGTGTGTGTCTGTGTGTGTGTGTGTGTGTGTCTGTGTGTCTGTGTGCTTGCGAGAGAGCTGGGTCCGCAGAGCGCGGGCACAGACAAAGGTAGGCCTGTGTGCCCCGTCCACTGTCGACCTGTGGAAAATTCCCCGTCAGCGCTGTGCCAAGATGCCTGGCCCTGCGAGGCGGGACTCAGGAGGCATGAGAGAGGCAGACGGGACCGGGAGTGCCAGAATTTAACCGAAGCCAGAGAGGGTAGAGGGGGCACGTCCTAAAAGGGCAGCCAATTGAAATTCACAGATTACTCTTTCTGGGGAAATAAAGCTATCTACCACAGGACCTACCAGGGCAGAACGATTCATTATTTTCAAACTGAAATCACAATTTGAAAAAATGCAATTTGCTAATTGTGAAGACTGCAATTAATGCAATATTTATTAGTATTTCACAAGATAAATGCTGGAACGTTACATATCACAGATTGTTTACAGAAACAACCTATTTTCAGGTGATTTCTCTTTTCTTTTGTACAACTTTATTTAACATGATGGTGCTATATGTAGACGGTGCTAAACTGAGGCAGAGCAGACATTTTAGTGTACAGGAAAGTACTAATGCTTTTTTATTGGAAGTGTTTTTGTATTATTATAACTTCAGCTTTTGTCATACATGTTCCGTGTTTGACTGTTCAAAGTACTATGCTTATGAGAAGAAAAACCCTTTATTGCTGGTAATTCATGTCTATGTTTTCATCCTTGGGAAAATAGAGCAGTTTTGATGGCGTCTCATGTTATAAGGCTCTATGACATGTTGTATCTGTTGTACAGTGATTATTAAACTTTAGCTAAAGTTAAAATAAATATCTCAAATATTCACAGAACAATCTTAATTAGATTTTTCCCACAAATTAGCCCTACAACTTACCTACCTGACCTGAATGTCAACTAAATGGCTGAATATGTACTGAAGTTAGTAAGAAGCCCAATGTAAATATAACATTGTGTTTTGTCTTTAGTTGCAGATGGCTGGTAATACTGTGTTGTCCATTGTTGGTTGCATTCAGCGTGGTACTCTTGCTGTCCTTTGCCTGTGGCTTCTGGCAAATCATTCTACAAAAAAACATCTTTGTCTGCTCATTCAAACGGCTCCAAACCTCCAATCAGGTCTCTTTTTCTTGTAGCCCCAGTTTAGGCAGCTGTCCTCAGGCAGTTCACCTGGATGCCTGGCCCCAAGGTGTCAATCTGGACCAGGTGTCCCTTTTCTACCCATCAACCCTTAAGTGAGGCATGTCTGACCTACAGGAAGTTGCCAAAATATCACACCCCACCTGCACTGAAGGCCCACGTTTCCTCCAATCTCCATCCACCTCCGCCGCTGATGGCTGGAAGATATGCTACAGTGACTGCAAACATCCTGGAACGGAACTGTTTAAATGTGCAACTTCGCTAATGAGTGTGAGTTATTGCCTTGGATGGACATTAATAATGAACTATGAACAATTATTAAGGGAAGTGGGTCGGTGTAGTGATTAGAGAGTGTGTCTCTCAAGCAGAAAGGCCTGAATCCAATCACGTTTGACAGCAAGATCCCTTGGGGTGCCATTCTGTAGCTGATTCGCCGCTTTGATGGCTTGCGGGGGTGAGGTGAGCAAAATTATGAGATTCTTATTCCCCAGAAAATCCTTTTGTAGAACAGTGATCAGGTGCTGTGGTATTCGTGTTTTAAAGGGGGGCAGAGAGGAAATTGTCCCGTCGACCAAGCCTCTGAATCCTGTCGGAGGCTCCGCTGGGGCTACCGAGACGCCCTCAATCAGGGCCAGAAGCCGCCAGGACCCTTGCATCTGGTCCTGCTTAGGGCAGCCCCCAGCCTCTCCCGAACAACACAGCAATCATTTGATTTTGCTCCAGTTTTCGACCACGGTGAAGCTGCAGAAGGGCGCTAAGACAAACTGCTGGGTGTGCTCCTTTGCCGTGCAGCTAAAGCATGCGTGAAAACAGTCAGGGTTTGGAGGAAACACATGCGCAAACACATAAATAAACACTCATAAGGAGACTCACATACACAAAGGAGAGAGAAAAAGGTCAGCTCTGCCTTGCCCCCTCCCTTGTAGACATTCCTGGAGCACCTGCACTCACTTAATATTTTGGCAGGAGTGGACAAAAAAAGCTCCTCTGCTCAGTGCCTGTCATGTTTGTTCACTGAAGGAAACAAGTTTGGTTTTAATTAGAGCCCCTGCCAAGAGTTGAGGTAATTGCCACTCTGTATGTCTTGCTTTCTTTTCAAAATGTCTTTTCTCTCTTGTTGCCTCATATACTTTCAAGCGGAGCTGAGTGGAGCTGGTGTTCGGAGAAAAAACGTTTAGCAGAAAAAGCATTTGTCTATGCATGTGTTATACGTGGTCAGTGAATGCATCCGTGCTGGAAATTGAAAAACAGATGGTCTGCAGCCCCTGACTGTAGCCAGACCTGTATTGTCATTAGTAACACGGGACAGACAGTATATGATGAGGAACATAATCATTTGGATAATTGCTGTGTTCATCCAAAACCCACCTCCCCATGTCTGGACGTCTTACTCTGGCCCAGATCTTGTCCTCGAGGGGTCTGTGGGTTCCGCTTTTACTTGACCCTCCCCACAACCTTCTATACCCCCCCCCCCCCCTCCCCACCTGTAACCCAGCTGTGGCCTTGTGCAGCTCATGAAAATTCCCACCAGATTATTCTGACAAAACACCAACATCTGCTGCTGTGAGACACCCTCTTCATTACACACACATGCAAACACACTAATTTACATACAGAAGGTCAACTCTGTTTAGAGTCCTTGGTGGACACAGGCTAATTATGTACGGGGGGCAAGAAAGCTCAATTTTTGTGTTGGCAATTATTAACTTCTATTGTGGTGTGTACAGCTGCAACATTTGTGAATGTGCACTGTATTTTTGTTTGTTTTCTTCATTTGCTTGAGATGCAGTGCGCTTGTCTCTCTCTCTCTCTCTTTCTCTGACACCTTCTGCTTCTCTTGTGGTAATGCAACGATAAACTAATGCAAAACATGCAAAAAATTGACGTGCTCATCCTTCAGCCTGCTGCTCTGCTGTGTCTCGTTCAATCAGTGACAGTGCTGAGATTGAGAGGGTGTGCTTGAGACGGGAAGACAATTTTGATTTGTCTGTCTATCAACATGTGGATGGGAATCAGGGATGCATTTTCTCGACAGGGCCTCAAATGACTTGAGCACATGCAGAGCCTTTCAGAGGGGCTTCTATTTTGATTTGCACCAGCAGGGGATGGAACGGAGCCTGCTTGGTCTCTCTCCACCCGAGCCCCTGTGGATCCATCAGAGCCGCGCTCCAGTCCAGAGATGAGACGCCACAGTGCTGATTTACTATTCAGGGGCTATTCATCGCCTGTGGATAAAAAGACAATTGAATGATGTTGTTTGGAAGAGCCAAGGCTGGGCCAGAGCAGCTCAGGACGGACGATCTGCATGGACCGAGTCAAAATGGAGACGAGACAAAAACAGATAGACAAAGATGTCTGATCCTTCTGGTTGCTCCAAGCGACTTAATGTTTCTCTGATTGGGATTGTTGTTTACACTCAAGGCTGCTGATAATCCCTGGGATGTCTATAAAAACGTTTTTAAGGTCAAAGGTGAGATCAGGTACATATTTCAAGTCTGAAATTAGATGGACAACGTTTGAAACATGCTATGGAATACTTCACCTAAATTACGTCTTTTGAGGGTCCATGTAGTCTCCTAATGTCAGCCCTATCTCCACAGCACTGTGGAATAAAGTCTGGCTACACCGCAGATACATTGTGGGTCAGGGTGAAGAAACATGTTATTTGCATTCCTTTAAACGGCAAATATGGGATGCAACCTAATGCACTGCCGTTGATTCAGACTAGGGTCCAATACTCACCCTCGTAGTTCCTCCACAACATAGCTAAATATGCTACTTCTGTGCCGCAACATCCCCTCCTCATGGCTCACATGACATGTTATATCAGCAGTAGTATCGTACAGTATGTGGTCATTTACTGGCAAAGTGATGATTGTTTGGAACATGGTTTCTATGGCCATTTTAGCATTGCTTTTGCTATAATTCTGGCTCTCCATTGGGATTTATTGCAACTTCAGTGAATCCTAGCTGACCACAGCTGCCATCCTCCACAAAGGAGCAAGTCACAAACTTTGTAAAGCAACCGCTCTACAAGTTAGTTATGGTTTGATCTTAAAAAAAAACAACGTATAAAGTGGAAAACTTTATTTGTTATATGCAAAACCGGTCGCTAATCCCGTACTCTCAGCAAACTCTAATTTAAAGCTAGTCAAATATAATTGGCTGATGCAGACATACACAACCCTTGTAAAATTAAAGAAATACAACAGTAATATACCAGACCTTTGTTGTTGTTGTTTTTTAGCTGTTAGAGTACAACAGAGGTTAATAGAAAATTGCTATTGTGGATTGGGCGGAAGTTAAAAGTTATGAATGCAATGAAGAATCAATAAAAACATGGTTTAGAAAAACATTAAAATATCAGGCGCCCAGATCGCTCAGTTGGTAGAGCAGGCATCCATAAGTAGAGGTTTACTCCTCATTGTAGCAGGCCCAGGTTCAACTCTGACCTGTGGCCCTATGCTGCATGTCACTTCCCCTTTCTCTCCCCTTTCACGTCTTTAGCTGTCCTGTCAAATGAAGGTCTAAAAATGCCCCAAAATCTTTAAAAAGCCTCCATTAAAATATGAACAGCTCTAAACTTCTACATACGTGCATTTTTAATGTTTTTGCTGATAGTTGCTGATAAAGAGGCCTCTGTTTAGCCATGTAACGCTCCTTCAGTGCACATAAACTTCTTATTTAGTGGACATCATGTCATGTCTGTAAGACATACACTGAACAAAATTATAAATCACTTTTGTTTTTGCCCCCTTTTTTTCACAAGATGAACTCAAATAACCTTTTCTATGTACACAAAAGGCTTATTTCTGTCAAATATCGTTCACAAATCCGTCTGAATCTGTGTTAGTGAGCACTTCTGCTTTGCCGAGACAATCCATCCACCTCGCAGGTGTTGCATATCAAAATGCTGATTAGACAGACAGAGCATGATTATGGCATAGGTGCATTTATAATTTTGTTCAGTATATTTACAGTTGCTGTTGCTACAATGAAGCAAGAATGCAGTCAGGTCTGAAAACTCAATCGGTTCCACACCCAGAAGTAAAATTCTTTCTTGGATGTTCTACTTCCTTCTCCTCAATGACATCATGCTGTTAGTATCGACCTGCCATCAGTACAGAAACACCTTAAATATACAGTGGAGCAGAGACTGGCACCAATTTTCTGCCCTCAGTCATGTCTCAGGTAAAATACACCAAAAGAGACGCTCATGACGAAGTGCTCCGTTTCCACATTCTCCATGTTTCCTTTTAAATTACTTATTAATCACTGCTGCAGAAATGTCTATGCCAGATGCACTGAGGTGTTGGCAGGACATCCCTTGATTTTGAAGGACAGGGATGTTTTACCTATTTCCCATCGCCATGTGGACTCACTGATATTAAATCGAAAACACACATTGAAATCCCGGGACACACAGGAATTGCAAAAAAACATCAGCAAATGGGGAAAAAAACAGCACCAATCTCTGTATCCAGAGTGCGTTGGGTGGCCTTTGCTCAGGGGGTGGCCCGCCGTGGCATGTTATGAGTGTTGATTGTATACAGTGTGAGTATCAATTGTAACACCCCCTGTCTCTGTTCGCCAAGGGGAACATAGCTCCCTGTGCCCCTCACCTCCCGGGACACAGAAGGTGAGCTGGACACCGGCCCGGATAAATGTAGCGTCTGTTCCAGCTTGGGGTTGTGTCAGGATCTCCCGGGCGGACAGGCGCGTCTTTGTCCAACGGGAGCTGCGTGTGGTTCAGTATCTTAACAGAGTCATAATCACATCGGTGATCGGGGTGTTAACAGGCCCCCGCAGCTGTCAGAAAGCGATGCACCATGGGAATGCATGACGGAAGGAACCGCTGGTGCTCAGCGTGCGAGTTGCAGTATGTGTTAACGTCCGTACACACACACACACACAGCATGCATATGTCTGTTCATCTCTGCGTGGGTAATATGGGTGGACGCCTCATTTCTTGTCCAAACACACCAACAGCGATGGCAGCTTCATCCTGTAATTTAAGTGTCTTAAGGATCTGTCTGGGATGTTGAGTCGAGGCATTCTGAGCGTTGTCGTGATATATCTTTGAACAAATGCCAAAATACAGTAAATGACTGGATTCAAAAATAAACATAACAACATGAAACAACAACATAATTTCAGAACCAAAAAAACCCACAAGGCATCATCTGCTTTAAATCAACACGAAGACATTCTCCCCTCGTCGAGGAGACTTTTGGAGGCCTTTCGATGCGTGGAGTGCTACCCAAAAATAGCCCGGTGGTTAAGGCGAGGGGATCCATAGGGCAATGCAGGGAACTCTGTTCACGACCCACGCTCAAGGACCCCCTGTCCAGGGGCTGATTCATGAGCAGGGGTCAGTCCTGCAGAGTATATATCAGGTTCTCAGTTTGTTGCTTTTAGCAGCTGTTATTGCATTCAAGAGACTGAGCTGCCCCCGCTGAATCACAGGCATGAGCGCAGGGAGGGGGGGGACTTTGCCCTCAAGGGGCCCGACCGTGAAGGCAGAGCAGGAGGCAGGACCTTCACGATGACGCCACGGCACTACGGGCCGGCCCATGCTGGGATACTGTAACGCAGGCCCATGCCAGGCTGTCTCCAGGCTGCCAGGCAAGGCAGCACAGGCTAGGTGGTCCAGTCCTGTTTCCCCCTCCAGCCGCATGCACAGGCTTGTTTAAACAGATGGGTGCCTTCACAAGCTTCCCCTCAGCCCTTGGACGTCATTAGGCATGCGTGTGTTGATGTGGCCTTTCCCTGGAGCACCCTGGACTGTGTCCTTCAGAAAGAGAGAGAGAGATGTTACCAGCTGCAGGACTCAGACCACAGCAGCCCTTGTCCCAGTTGTTTGAGCAGATGACTGTGAGCCAAAAATATGGTGAAACTGCATCAAAATTTTGGCTCTGTGGCAGCCCTGATTAACATTTCGATGCTAAAGTCCAACCCTCCAGCCAACGATTCAACATTCTTCCGCTCCACAGTACTGCCAACTCTTTCCTGAACACTGAATACTCACTCCATCACCAGTTGCTTGCTTCTTACAGGTGATCCTGGCGAAAACCGTGACTGGAAGTACAGTTAGCATAAAACATATCTTATAGATGTGTGCATGTTGATTATAATGAGTTTTCTGAAGTTGTAATATGGTTCATGGAACCAACACAAACATGTAGATTCCCATAGAATCACAGTCATTGTGTCAAAGAGATGGATGGTTAACAAAAAAAAAAAATCAAACAGTACTGTTAAAGTGGTTTAGATGATTTGGTTTAAAAAAAGATTCATTTGTTTCAATTTCAACACCTGCGACAGGTGTTTTGGGTTCAATCAAATGTATTATTTAATCTCAGAGTGACGTATGGGAGAGCTAAAACGGAAATAATGATGCAAATCACCAGTTTTGTAATCTAAAATTAGATTATTCTTATAAACTTATTTATATTCTTATAAATTTATAATCTAAAATGAATCACAAATGTGTAAAGTGTTCTGTCGCCGGAGCAACAAGACCTCTAGGCAAACAAAAACAGAAAATAGCAATCAATCAAGTTCACGCATTCTTGAGAAGAGGTCAAGCAAAAGATGTGAACACCTGTGCAGGTGCACTAAGAGTGTGTTGGACCTTTTAATTAACTCTCTCTGATGCAAGCCTGATCAATATTCTAAATATGATATCCATTTCTACCCTTGGAAAAACAATACAAAACCTATGGTTTAACATTTATGGCCAATACATTTGAATACAACGGAGCAAATGCATGATCACCTGACTCAAATAAAGGAAAACTTGGGAAAAATGTGTGAAGGACTGTACCTCCAGTCAAATGGTCCAATAAGCAGAACAACATAAACAGAACTTTATCTCCTGAGAACAAGACGCTGCTATCTAGTGAGGCTGAACCCTTTTTACTGAGGAATCGCAACTGCAGAAAATCTCCCACGGTCACTGATACCGAGACACATCCATTTCTGTCAAGAGCAGTTGAATGACTCATTAGTAGCTGCCATGAAGGCCACATGGTTGCTCACTTTATCATTTATCAAAGCACTGTGTCCCTTAATGGCAGCCAATAGAGTGTAACAGGCAGTGCTATCTGAGTGCTTTGATCCAGAACGGGCCTGTTCTCCATCACCCTGTTTGCCCCGGGGGGTACTGGGTGGCCTTGTGTTGTAGTCCCTGCCTGGTCCATGGGGACATGGGTTAGAAAAGGTGGCTATCTCGGATGTCCCCCCCCCCCCTCCTTCATACCCTTCTTCTGCGCCCCTAACCATCCCTCCCCCCCTGTTTCTTTACCACATGAAAGCTAGCAGAGGGCATGCCGATCTGATCCCAGCCGCTGACATGAATTTTTGATCAATGGCTGATGCCTCTGAAGGGCCTTTTCCAACACTGCTCCTCTCGCCAGCCTCCCCACTCCCCGATGGCAACACCCCCACCCCCACTCCACCCCACTCCTCCCCTTTCCTCTAACTCTAAAGCTTTGGGCAACTCCAAATGTCAATGATGTTAGTTTAGCCATTGTACACGGCTGGCCGCATCTGAATGGCTGACTTGTCCCCAGCCAGTCCTCTACAATGGCCTCCTTTCTCACTCTGACTTGTTCTCAGCATTTTCCCCCCTTCCATGAAGAGAAGGCTCTCTCTCTTTCTCTCTCTCTCTCTCTCTCTCTGGCTCTTGGAGCTCTTTGGCTCTGCTGAGAACCCTAGAGTCGGAGAGGGAGCAGGAGATCAAGAGAGAAGGCCAGAGAGAGAGAGAGAAAGAGGAAAAAGAGAGGGTGTGAAGGAAGGATGGTGGTGGGGAGGTCAGTAGGGAGGTGGACCGTGACAGAGCAGTAAGCGGTTTTATAACCAGAATTGTTACAGTGTGCCCTGCCAATAATTACCAGCATAGAGCAACGGCGGTAAATCTGGCTTTCACAGAGCAGCTAAGCTTGTTAGTGTGCTTAATCGGACAGGGAAAGAGTGTGTTGTGGCGCTGAAAGCTTTGGGGACTGAGAAAATGCGAACGTGCTTCCCTAATGAAGAGTGATGAGAGAGAGAAGACGGGGGGGAGTCATACGTAGATGATGAATTTACAGATCAGGATGGGTTGAAATTCCTCATATGTGAGTGAGAGACTGCCTGTATAGACGCAGGGTCATGGAGGGGAAAAACAGTGGAGAAGAAGGTTGGAGCCCTTACTTGGGCCCCAATGTGAGGCAAACAGGGGCCCAGCTGACATGGTCAGAGGAGACCAGTCTTGTGGGGCAAGTTCACGTCAAGGTTCGAGGTCAGTTGAGACATGTTTAAGCCAGCGGTCTTGTAAAACTAAATGTCAAGTCTTAAGTCTTTTCTTTTTAGGGAGTGGGATGTCTTTATTTTTTTTATTTTGATATAAGGGGGACAAATCTACCTCTTCTAAATATTGGGAGGGGGGGGGGGGGGGGACGACGACACATGCCCTTAATCCCCCCCGGAAATTGACGCCTATGAATATCATTAAATACCATCCCTCGTTTCTCATGTGGAACACATTTATTTTTGCATGTTAAATGAAAAAAACAATGTGAACTTGAAATGTTCTTGAACAGCTGCTGGCTCGGTTCAGATTTAGGAGCGGACACACTTAAACACACACACACACACACACACACACACACACAAAAACAACTTACCCCCACTCTTCCTCAATGGGGTTTTTATAGACACTAAACATCTGGAGCTAGAAGAAAAGTAACAAGTCACATATTGTCGCTGACTTTCTTTTAAAAGAATGAGGTCATTGAATTATGATGTCATCATTTTCTGAGCTGTGAATCTTCTTTCACGCCTACTTTTCCATTCAGTGGTTGTCATCCTCATTAAAGGAATGATAATGACTGACTTCAGCCTTACACTTCTAATCCGTCACGTGGGGAAGAGCAAAGTGTTGGGTACAAAATGGTATCTGCCGGAATTCAGTTCCAAAACCAAATGCCTGTTATTATAAAGTTGAACATGGAATAGAAGCACAAACATTTAACACACAACAAATTAAAAGGGACATTAAAAACACAGGTTTGCTTTAGGCATGTAAACTTTGTGTGCTGCCATCTACTGATGCCTCTATGAATTGTTTGGAGTCAGGTAAATCCACATCTGGAAGGCACATGCCTTCTGAGACAGATGTATGAGGGGTCAGGGGTCACCCGGGCCCTTTAATGCAGATTAAAGGAGAAAAATGAAGAACAACAGAGGTGAACAAACCTCTGAAGTGGCTCCAAGGCTAGACAGAACAGAGTGAGACTCTGATCAGCATCACTCAGGTATGCATGAGATGTCAGACTTGTTGGAAAGGCTGCAGAAACTTTCCAGGACTAAAAAACAGGTATGCATGATGCACTGGTAACATTGGACTCATACTGGTTTTAAATTCAGGTTTCATTGCATTGCTTTTCCCTGCTTGACCGAGGCAGGTTCTAACTTCTGACTGTCCTACTTTAAACGTAGATGTTACGTGGCGTGCTTTTTCTGTCGAGTCTTTGTTCCCTCGGCTCCTCTACTTGCTCTGCTCAGACATGTTTCTCTCTCCCTCCCCTAAATTCCCTTCTTTCAGAGAGAGGTCAGAGGCCAGGGACTGTGACCTACCCTGGGGGTGGGTGGACTACCCCCACCCTCCCGTCCTTGAGAGATGGACCATTCCTCCCCATCTCTTTATTTTGTATACACCTGAGTCCCTTATTTTCTCTTGGATCTAATGACTGAGTGCAGAAAGAGCTGACATATCCAGTTTCCAGCTCTATTTCGGATTGGCCAGACAGATCAATAAGTGCTCCACAGCCGGTTGTATGGATTCATTGTGCAGGCAAAAGAAAAGGAGGGGGAAAAAACATGGAAACTTTACTGATCATGCAGCTTAAAATAATACAATCACTTTACAAATCCAATGGACATAATGGCGCCCGCGTAGATCTGAATCACATCCATTTATGCGGTTACTTTTTCCAAAAACATGTTTCCAGTTAGAAGTAATCCCTAAGTTTTCCACATCCTGAAGAGAGGTATTCGCCATCATTACCTGCTCAGGCTGTTCCAATGAACTGTCATGCATGTAGCTACCAAAAGCAATGCAATGTGCAATGTAAGTCGTGTGTATTCAACATATTTATAACTGTGTGCAGCACAAAGTCTGCCACTGTATAAGACTGCAAAACACAGGGCTTTCAAGCGGGGGGGGGCGGAGTTTGCGTCCTAAAAGAAATTAAAGGTGCTCTAAGTGATGTTGGGTGACAGCACCTCTTGTTGATGTGGATGAAGCCAGCTCGCCCCTCCCTCCTCCTCATCCCGTCCCCTCTCCCGCCCCTCCGTGCTTCCACGCACTACCCCCCAACCCCCACCCCCAAAATCCTTCCTGTCAATTTTTGGCAGAGATGGGATACTTAAGCAGATATTTTTGATATTTTTACTTTACTATTTTATTTTGTGTTAACTTTTTACTTGTACTTCTCACATTTTAACACAACTATCGGTACTTTATACTCCTTCCATTTTACAACATTGGCTCGTTACTTAAGTTTTGTACAAGAGGTCGTCATGTCGGAGAACAGCGCGGACATGCGCCTCACACTGCGCACCACACGGAGAAGAAAGTGTCAGAAAAGAAAAAGAGACTAGCTGTTCGGTCGGAGGATAATCAGCTGAGATTGTGTGTGTTTGAGAACTGTAAGTCGTATAAACGATGTTGTCAGTTCATTTAAGCCTGTTGTTGTATTGGTCTGTAGTTCTTGTCCATTTAAAGCAAGTTAGCTTGCGATTTTGTTGTTTGGGTTCTTCAGCTGTTACCTAGGTTGCATGTTGCATCAACAGAGAGAAGTTGTCTCCGTCTTTTAACAGACAGACCTGGGGCCAAGTTGGGAACCAGAATCAGCTTTAAATACAGCCCTAATAAAGACCGCTCTAAAAAGTTTCCAAAAAATTTAGTTACCGCTACTATTCTTTGCGTAATCAATATCATATTCAATCTAATTGGATGGGATTATACTGTACGTTGCACTTGACGCACCACTAACCCGACTCAACAGATTCGGGGCATTCTGTATTCGTTAGCGGCTTTATGATGCTAACGTTAGCACATGGTGTGCATGATTGGAAATGAAGATTCGGCAGCAAGACATTTCATCCTCGGCCTTATCTGAGGGAGATCAAGAATGACTCCTGGTCAGTGTGCTGCGGACTTCTAAAAGTATGGGGATCTTCTTAATTAATGTCAGTTAAGTCGTTCATATTTAATCCTTTATTTCCTTTCCAGAAGCCATATTTGAGCATACACACATACATATAGATTCCTTTAAATGTTAAGGAGAAGATTAAAAAAGAGAAACTGGATCTGTGAATTCTCACAGAATCACAACTGAATTCATATCCTGCTGCTTAGACCAAATCTTATTAACCTGGAGTCCCAGTCTCTGTCAATAATAATATATATATATGGGATGTTTTAGGCCTGTTGGCAGACATCCATTTAAAATGTAGCCAATGCCACATAAAGCGCCTTTTTCCCATGTCCACTAAAGTTTCTCAGCTTGCACTCTAGTAACATTTTTGTGGTCCAGGTAACTTTGCATTAAAAAGATAGTTGTCATTTGCAAGGATACTTTTACTTTTAAACTTTAAGTACTTTCCAAGCCTGTACTTAGTTACTTACTTAGTAAAGAAGTAAGTATCTTCTACTTAAGTACGGGGAGTACTTTTGCCCTCTCTGGTTATTGGCTGGAACGCTGGAAGACTGTTTTTTATGTTAGATGGTGCAGGTTGGCACAGTTAGTGGAACCTGGGCTGTCTACAGAGACCGCTTCTTTTTTTACATTGTGTTCAGGGGACAGGCAGCTAGCAGATAGTGAGGAGATGTTTTTTACAGTGTGTTCCGGGGACAGGCAGCTAGCAGATAGTGAGGAGATGTTTTTTACAGTGTGTTCAGGGGACAGGCAGCTAGCAGGTAGTGGGGAGATGTTTTTTACAGTGTGTTCAGAGGACAGGCAGCTAGCAGATAATGGGGAGATGTTTTTTTTTACAGTGTGTTCTGGGGACAGGCAGCTAGCAGGTAGTGAGGAGATGTTTTTTTACAGTGTGGTCAGGGGACAGGCAGCTAGCAGGTAGTGAGGAGATGTTTTTTACAGTGTGTTATGTGGACAGGCAGCTAGCAGATAGTGAGGAGATGTTTTTTTACAGTGTGTTCTGGGGACAGGCAGCTAGCAGGTAGTGAGGAGATGTTTTTTTACAGTGTGGTCAGGGGACAGGCAGCTAGCAGATAGTGAGGAGATGTTTTTTTACAGTGTGGTCAGGGGACAGGCAGCTAGCAGATAGTGAGGAGATGTTTTTTTACAGTGTGTTCTGGGGACAGGCAGCTAGCAGGTAGTGAGGAGATGTTTTTTTACAGTGTGGTCAGGGGACAGGCAGCTAGGACATAGTGAGGAGATGTTTTTTACAGTGTGGTCAGGGGACAGGCGGCCAGCAGATAGTGAGGAGATGTTTGCTGCATGTGACAAAAGATGTTGTAGCGTAAAAACACATGACATCGCTTAGAGCATCTTTAAAGGGAAAACACAAGACTTTCACCCAGAAAACGGGTGTTAGGGTTAACGGGAGTAGGCTACTTCTTAAGGGGACCGGTGTTTTAACCCAAACCACAATCTTTCAACAAATCCTAACTAGCTGGACGGTCGGTCACTTTTTGTTGGCTAAACTTAACGGAAACAGCCGCTGAAACGGCCGTCACCCCACGGTACTCTGTACCCGGCTCACAGTCACCTGTTCTCTGCTAAGCGTTAGGGATGGTGGGGGAAAAAATCGATACAGCATAGTATTGCGATTTTTTTTTAGTGGCAATACTGTATGGATACACAAGCTCCAAGTATGGATCTTTTATTATATACTGTATGTGTTGGTCAGTTTGTCTGCTTGACAATCCCATTTTGCAGCAATAAAATTGAAGTGATATGAACAAACAGAAAAATGTATCTTTTTAGATAAAACAGATGTTGACAAAGTTTCCTTTTGGGGACATCATTTGAAATTGGACAAAATTAGAAGTTGGAAAAAAAGTTATAAAATCCAACATATTGCAGAATATGCATATATATATTATTGCGATTTTAAACATATTGCAATATATAACAGAATACATGTCCTAATATGTTTAAAATCGCAAGAATATCGTAACGTGGCATAAGTATCGTGATTATCGTATCGGGAGGTGTCTGGTGATTCCCACCCCTACTAAATTAACTGTAAAGACCGCTAAACGTAACGTAATGTCATGTGAACGGCCGTAATTTGGTAAGATATTATACGAACCCACGAGAATCTTTGAAGTTATGTCAGGTGAAGTCAGGACTCAGTCAGAAGCAGACAATGTGTTTCACACGCCCATGTTTCTTGATGTTGACCACCCTTCGTCCTCCTGTACCCCCCCTGCCGCTCCTTGGCCCCGGGCCTGCATGTGTGTTGGCTTGGAGGAATGTTCTGGAGCCTGCAGGAGAAACGAGTTGCATTACTGTCTCCTTGGTTCCAAAGCAAAGCGTTGCTGGCCTCCATCCCTGCTTGTGCTTTTCAAACATGTTATAACAACCTGCCTTCTCTCTGCTCCTCATTCCACGTTTTGACAAGCCAGACCAGCAGAGAGTTTTGGGATGAGGTTGTCCCCGTCTCAAGCTTGTGTCTCCTCGCATTGCCTCCAGTGATCTAGACGATTTTTACAATCTCCTGCTCCGTTTCCAAGCTCTAAGATGTTTCTTATTATGTCCCTGCAGCCTGTTTTAATATCCAGTTTTCAAAAATGTGAATGTTATAAACCTGGTTTCAAGTGATTCTTCTATTATTATTATTTCAACGTGATCTCTGTTATATAAAGATGTTTATCATTCTTTGTCTCCTCTTTGATCCCAAGTATTGCTTTTCTTGATGTATTTCTATCCATTTCACTTCCATGTTTTATAAAATGCAAAAAGAGTCACCCGTGTAAATTTATTACTCTTATTCTATGGGATTCATACATCAAACGGATCAAAGACCAATCCAAATACTTCTCCAGAAACAGACTAGAGTACCTACTGGAACAGTCTAAGAGTCCCTATAAACGGTTGAATTTATATTTTTGGCGAGATTTTATGAGTGGGATATGAGATTCTGCCCTTCAGCTGGTGGCATTCCTTTGCTCCTCGAATGCAATTATCTTTTCCCATTTGTCTGTTTTGGTTTTCCCTGTCCTTCCCTCTTATACTCATTTCCTGTTTTGAGCTACAGCCCCCCCCACCTACCCTAAACTGCCCCCCTTCCCATTAGTATGAGAACATATATGTTATTTACAGGCCCCAGGGGCTACCTGTCATTCTCGCCGCTCCATTGTGATTGCCATGGCGACACCCAAATTCCACGGAGCGCAGGTCCCGACCCCCACCCGCTCCACCATAAAGCTCTGACCCCTCACCTCCACACCTGGGGATGCAGGTCACCAAAGTTATTGCTGTTGTTGCTGTGATTAAAGAGTGGAGGAGGAGACACACAGAGGCAGAATGGAAAAGACAGACAGATAGATAGATAGATAAACAAACAGATAGATAGATAGATAGATAGATAGATAGATAGATAGATGGATATACAGATAGATGGATAGATAAACAAATAGATAGATAAACAAATATATAGAAAGATAGATAGATAAACAAATATATAAAAAGATAGATAGATAGATCGATCACCAAATAGATAAAGAAATGGATGGATGGATAGAGAGATAGATAGATATAGATAGATATAGATAGATCTATAGATAGATAGAAAAATAGATAGATAAACAAAAAGATAGATAGATGGATAAACAAACATGGATGGATGGATAGATAGATAGATAGATAGATAGATAGATAGATAGATGTATAGATGATAGATAATAGACAGATAGACAGACAGATAGATAAACAAATAGATAGATAGATAGATAGATAAACAAATAGATAGATGGATAGATAGATGATAGATAATACACAGAAAGACAGACAGATAGATAGATAAACAAATAGATAGATAGATAGATGTATAGATGATAGATAATAGATAGATAGATAGATAGATAGATAGATCCATGTTTCTGTTTGTTTCTGTGGTGCTGACTGTATATGCACTTTGTGCACCAGCCTCAGTGTGTTTCCACATGTTCCTTTGTAGTGTAAGTCAACACTTCTTAAGCCTCCTTTTTCAAACTCTGCGTGTGTGTGTGTGTGTGTGAATAGGTGTGTGTTTCCAGTTCACCATTGTAGACTTGTCGCCGTGGATACAGAGGCGGCTGGAAGGAGAAAAGACATCAGAAGGTGTGATAAGAGGCTGCGGTGAACTCCTGACCTCCTGTGGGAGGCAAAGTTACAGAGTTACAGACTGCCGCCGCGTTTAATCTGCTAACTGCATGGATATCATCTAATATATTCCACTTTAACACTGGAAAATCACACAGCAGGGTTTCAGTTTCTTCTTAAGGTCTGACTCATGCTGCTACTGTTACTAGAAATGATGACACCGTCTGACTGTTAATAAAGAAAAAAAGGCTTATCCCGTTCACAGGCGCCGTGGAAGTCAGTTGTGTGACTGGAGAAAAGATCTACCCTCGTGCGACTGTTAACATTTAAAGTTGGGTGAATTAACCCTCCGGCCCCCTCAGGCTGTATTACTCCATAATTACATGGTTTCATGCTTTCACTTACTCACATTTAGTCATGTAATGGTTTACTCCTGCAAATATTTGGCTCCAGCTGGCGCAAAAGTGTAACTGTAGAAGGGGAGTAGTGCAGGGGTGCTCTCTTGTCTACTCAAGAATGGACTGAGAGGAAGCTAGGCAGATACAATAAAGTCATAGAGAGAACATATCAGGGGCAGAGGGAAAAACATGAAATATCAGAAAGAAAAACTTATTTTGGGGTGTTGACTTTTAAAAACAACCTCGCTATAAGATCCACCCTCTGATGCGTGCAAGTTTTTTGATTAAATGGTGTATTTCCTGTTTATGTTCCATTCACTTTTATGTTTTCTTTCTCCTGTTTCCTATTTGCACTCAATACCTTGTGATATCTTCCAGAGAATAAGGTCTGAGGTTATTCATTTTTGCTCTTTTTGTCATACTTTTGTTTAACAAGGTTGACATTTATCTTTCATTGCAATTACAATTTTCAACCGCTGAGTTTTGTGACAGGAAAACGTTGGTTGTCTTTGCTCATAAAATGTGTAAAATTTAAAATATATTTGATTCTGTAGAAAATGCAGCTTTTACTGTTGATATTTAAGGAACTTTTTTCTCTTTCTCTTGGTGAGTGAGACTCACCATGACGCCACATCTTTAATAATCAGTCTATATTTAGTTAAACTAACGATCAAAATAACAGGAAAAATTAGAAAGGATTACAGAACCATTTCAACTCTCACCAAAAAGAGCTCAAATGTTTCCTATGAGTGTGAAATTGCCAATTGCATGGATATTTAAAGCGTAACTCTTGCCAAAATGCGACCTAGGGTTTTTTTTGTGTGAATTTACCCGAGTCAGACTTTCATTTAAAAGCATAATTAGGACGGAAGTGCTACTTTTAAGATTTACCGTATTCTCGTTTTGGGTCAAATCGCCTTTTGAATGGGAGTGCTAGGGGGCACTTCTATGATCGCATCAAAATCACTATTTTTAAAACACTACAAACACTTGACCCAAAACAATAATACGGTAAATCTTAAAAGTGACACTTCCGTCCTGATTATGCTTTTAAAGGAAAATTTGACTCGGTTACAGTCACAAAAAGACCCTAGGTTGCATTATGGTGAGAGTTACGCTTTAACATTGCTATTATGAAAAAGTAAGTATTACAGTATGGTAAAAGCAGCAAAGACACAGACAGATGTCAAAAAAATAGCACCCTGAGTTTCTCACCACCATTTACGGTAACCAAACTCTCTACTTTGTTAGTTAACAAGTTCAAGCTTATTGTCATAAACACACCTTAGTACAGAGTACCACAGCAATGAAATACAATATGCCTTTTGCACTCTCTCAGCACCAGGTAATAGTAACAGTTATAAACAACATAAGTAGCATAAAACATCCAGAATATCCAAGCCCCGTAGATGTAGTGACTAAGTTCAAATCACAGCCCTCCTTCCTCCTGTGCCATCATTCAGTAACCTTACTACACTGGGGGTAAAAACTATTGGAATTGAATCCTGCATAATACCTAGTGCCTTCTTAGCACTGCGTTTCCAGTAAAGGTGTTGGAGCGGTTCAAGGGAACCCCAATGATTTAGATGCAGTTTTACCCCTTTGTCGAATTAAATTTGTGGTCCCTCCCCCCCTAAAATGTTGCTGTCGTCTCTCATTTACAAAAAAAGTTTGTAAATGTTGGGGACATCCTTTTTGGAACCTCAAAAAATGTTGTGTGCCTTTTTGGGCCCCTGTTGCTCCTTACCTTGGTGCTGTTTCCGTTTAAAATTTCTTTGGAATTTTTTGTTTTGGGGGTTTTGTGTGGTTTGTTCTCCTGAAACTCGTGACCTCCTTTTTTTCCCCAAATTTAAAAGGGGACCAATTTCTGCCCCGCCCACTATAAAAGTTACCACCCACCCGACATTTCTTTTGCGCAATGAGGCACGTAGTTTGTCTCAAATTTCCCCAATACTGTTGTGGGATTTTTTGAAATAATTAGGTGTACGACAAAATAAAGAGGACGGAAAGCACCCTGAGGTGCCCGGTTTTCCTTAATGCTAGAAATTTGTGCCACTTTAAACTGCAGGATAATCCTTTTCCCCCCACCTCCCTAAAGAAGCTGCCACACTTAAAAGGAATTTTTTTGGGGTTTCGGTTCTTTAAGGACTACCCCCAAATTTTCCCCCATTTTGGGAAGAAAACCCCAACCCCCAGTTAAAAATTATATAGTTATTTTTAGAAAAAACCCAACCCACCCAACAAACAAATAATAATTACTGGCCCAAAAAATTAAAAAAGGGGAAAAATTTTTTAAAAACATTCAAAGAATAAACAGAAAAATAATTTTTAAAGCAAAAATGGGTTTACTCATTTTCAAATTATATTACCGACATTTATTTTTTTTTCCTTCCCCCCCTTTTTAATTTAAAAAAAAAACTGAAAATTAACCACTGGGTACCACACACACCCACCGCACACACCACAAGCAAGTAAAAAAAAACTTTGCGGGCCCTGTGGGGGCTTTGAGCGGTGGTCCGAAGACGTTTTTTTTCTTGGGCGAGGGAAATCAAAAAAATCCAACTTACTTAGTCATAGCCCCGGAAACAGCCCCAACCGAAAGGGAAAACTCCAACCCAAAACGCCTCCCCCGCAGGAACAACCCCCCGTCCTCTAGGTTGCGTCAAACGTCCTCAAAAACGGAAAATCCCTGCCTTAGCTCCCATGGTTACAAGCACAAGCTCCTGCAGTCGGAAGAGAATGCATAATGACCCGCTCCAAAAAGTCGCGTCCCCCAATTCCCTAAGTACTTTTTTTTGTGTGCTCAAAGTTTCCAGTCTCTTTTTCAATTCTCTCTTACCGTCTCTCGTGATCCTTCGGGCGTTCTCTCCCGTCGTCTCCCCCCGTCTCCCCCCCCAGTCTCTCCAAAATTCCCTTCTCAAAAAAAACAACCCCCCCTCCCTCCACTTCCTTCCCACCAAACCTTTACCCCGAAACATTTACTACAACAAAAGGCCAACTATAACACATTTCCAAATAAAGGGCGTACGATAAAAAATTTTTCAGTTTACACCCCTGTAAAGTTTTAAACTATTTTGAATAATGTAATTAACTCCTAAATTTAAAAATCCTGCAAACTTTACTTTCTGTAGAAATTAGTGTTTTTAAAACCTCTTCAACTTTTGGGAAATTTTATTTAAAATAAAGGCTTTCATTTACCTGCATAACTACTTTTTTTTTCCACTATGCTTAGGTAGAAAATAACTGGTTTAAATCCCTTAGATTTATACTAGGGCTACACTCTCCCCCTTCTAAAAGATTTGATGTCCTCATCAAATTATATTTTAGATAACTTGAATCTGCTTATACTGACTAGGAGTATTGGAACTTTGACAGTCAGGACATAAGGCCATAGCATGGCACCAGACAGTCCGGCATGGATGACATCTTAAGTCTCTGTAGATGCCGCTTCCCACAAATACACCATGGCTTAGTACAGTCAAAGGCTGGTCAGAAGGCTTTCCAAGCTCATCATAACTCAGACGAATCACTGGTTTCGTCACCCTCTTGGAACGTTCACCTATAAGGTAATCTCCTTCATCCACAGTTACATCTGCTCTATCTTCTAACTCATTGTCTCCTTCTGGATCAAGGGTGTGAGGCAGATTAGCATCTGGAATGTTGACGGTATCTTGACTTGGGTCAACTTCTGCAATATTTCCAGCTGGTGGAGCATCTGGGACCGCATCAAGGACTTGAGTCTGAGTCTGTGTTGGGACAAACTCTGGCCGCAACAACAAATCTCCCCAGTCCACGGCTAGGGGTCGTGGTGGGTTCACATCCTCATCATCAGATTCTGAAGAGAGTGTAGTTTCCTCATTGTCGACAACCTGTGGTTGGCATTGGGCTTGCCCTTGCTGTGTCCTTGTTACAGGCCTGCGAGGCAGCTGTGGCTCTTCACTAGCGGCAGATAGTCTCACTAGATAGCCAATAGGTAACAGATGATTGCGGTGCACTGTTCTCACAACTCCTGTTCCTCTTTCTGGTTTCACTTGGTAGACTGGAAGATTGGGCATCCTTCCAACGACAATGTATGGCATTGATCTCCATTTATCTTTCAGCTTGTGCTTTCCAGTGACACCAAAGTTCCTCAGCAGAACCCGATCTCCTTCTTCCAAGACTTGGTCTTTCACCAGTTTGTCATGGGCTCTTTTGTTCCTCTGGTGATTTTTTTCAGCAGCTTCAGTAGCGAGTTGATAAGCTTTGTGAAGATCTGCTTTCAACTTAGTAACATACTGCTGGTAGGTCACACTCTTTCCACTTCCCTCAGACACTCCAAAACAGATGTCCACCGGTAGACGGGCTTCTCTTCCGAACATCAACAAATAAGGTGAGTAGCCAGTTGCCTCATTTCTGGTGCAATTGTAGGCATGCACCAAATGACTGATGTTCTGACTCCATTTCTGTTTCTGATTTGGTTCCAGAGTTCCAAGCATAGATAGAAGGGTGCGATTGAACCTTTCAGGTTGTGGATCCCCCTGAGGATGGTATGGTGACGTTCTGGACTTACGGATTCCCAACATTCTCAGGAGGTCTTGGATCAACTTGCTTTCAAAATCCCGCCCTTGATCGGAATGTATCCGCGCAGGGAGTCCATAGTGTACAAAGTATTTCTCACACAAAATCTTTGCTACTGTTGAAGCTCTTTGGTCTTTTGCAGGAAAAGCTTGAGCATATCTGGTAAAATGATCAGTCACAACAAGGATGTTAGCCAATCCCTGGGAATCTGGTTCAAGGGACAGAAAATCAATACACACCAGATCCAGTGGGCCTTTACTGCTTATTTGGTTTAAAGGTGCAGCTCTCTGAGGTGGTGTCTTTCGTGTAACACATCTGCCACAGTTTTTGATGTACTGCTCCACTTCTGTTTGCATCTTAGGCCAGTAGAAACGGTTTCTGACGAGTTCACTTGTCTTATCCACTCCCAGATGCCCGGACTCGTCGTGGAGGGATTGGAGTACCATAGAAACATATTCCTTGGGAAGGACAAGTTGGTGCACCTCTGTACCAGAAGGTCTCTCGGTTACTCTGTAGAGCAGCTCATCAGCTATCAACAACTTGGTTGCCTCCCTCAGCAGCAGTGTGACTCTGGGATCATCGCCCTTAACTGAGTGAATGGGGGACCCTTCTCTGACCGCTCTTTTCACAGGAGATATTACAGCATCAGTATCTTGTGCTTTTATGAGGTCCTTCTTACTTATCTGGGTCAGACAACCAAAATCCAAACGGGTAGGAAACACATAGCACTCAGGAATAGCTTCAGGGGAAACCCCTAATGGCTCTGCACAGTTGCGGACTCCCCAGCTGGCTTTTCAATGCTGAGTGTTACAAAGAGCCTGTGACACTTCAGATGGGAATGTTTGCCACACTCAAACTATTTTTGAAAGGGGTTGCGTGATAATGAGTCAGCGTCAATGTTGCTACTTCCTGGTCTGGGTACTGGAGAGTAAAAGTTGCTTGTGGAGACGTGCAGCAAGCCAACGATGTACAGTAGCGGTTTAACTTGGCAGTGGAGAATATACGTCAGGGGGATTGTTATTACGTCCACATAAAACTTTGCTCCGTACAGCTAATTCATGGAATTATCGACCCTGCCCATTTGAGTGCCAGGAATTAAGTGATGCACTGGATAATCTCCAGATGAACTTAGCTTTCTAGACGAAGGCGACCTGGTCTTAGTCCTTCTGGGTGTTCCTGGTTTAACACAGCCCCTAAGCCCTTAAAACTTGGAATCTATGTGTAGGCACCATATGGCTTGTGGGTCAGAAAAATGGCAAAACGGTGCATCCGTCAGGCATTTAATGATTTTTAGGAAGGCTTCCATGCATGACGGACTCACCTTCTGCCGAATGGGTCACTTACTTTGTTAGGAGGTTATTGGGTACCTTCACAGCTTTCCTTGCGCTTCTGGTGGCGGTGGGAGGATAAACCCGAAAAGTTCAGTTAAGAGGTCTGGACTATGATAGAGTAGTCTTTATGAAGCGACGGTTAGTACCAAGAAACCTAGGAAAGCCGCAGAGCCTTGAGATCAGTGTGGCTGTCCAAATGGCTACCGCTTCAGGATTCCACTGTGGCATGGGTCTGTGGCAATTCCATTCTCTGACACCAATTTGTCCCACGTTAGGTTACTGTGGCGACAGAAACTAATTTGTCTATTGACAACTTCAACCAGTTTCTTCCAATCTAGCGATCACTTGAGGAGTTTTGTTCGGTTTTCCAAAGTTTTCCGCGAATACAATGCAAGACGTCTCCAAGTCAATATGACCTCCAGCATGTGCATGTCGCCCACAGCCGTTCCATAGCCTTGAACAAGTTGCCGGCGCACCTGTGATCCCCTGCGGGAATCTATCCATCTCAAAAAATGGTTAAAATTCCCACCAAGGGGCATATGAGGCAGTTTTCTCTTATCCTCTTATGCCAGAGGATCTGGTAATAACAACTGCGTAAATCCAAACACTTGAAAACCACTTGCTCCAGCTAAGCAGTGCCAAGGCATCAGCGATGCGGGGCCATCACAGTGTACTGATTCAGGGATTGTTCTGCGGTCAGTTCGATAGTCAACACATCTCAATTTTCCAGATTCGTTCGTGTGCTAAGATCGATAGTGCGACGCATATGGACTTCTTGATTTTGCTTAGCCCTTGCTGCGAGTCCTTGAATGTGGCGTTCGCCAGGTCATCCAGATCAGAAGGTGACACGACGAAGATCTTTCTCTAAAGGAGAGTTAAGTACTGTCTTGAGCCGGATTCGATGTTCCACTACGCGGCTAAGCACAACGTACAATTCAGTGGTTGAGAACACGTTGGACCCTGAAAGTTTCTGTCTAGTCGTTCTTTCCACTCTGCCGAAATTGGAGAATCTCCCATAGTCAAACAGTGAGGGATCAATCGTTGGGAGTGTTTCAGTCTTTGTATATGGGGACCTCCCCGGCACAATATCAGTCCACATACAGATTGCAATCACTGAACCATGGGAATGGAATAGGTTGGGCTTTAGTGATATTACGATCCAGACCAGAAGAAAAATGTCCGTGTAGAGGTTATGCGCGAACAGAAACAGTTGGCTGTACAAACACAATTGGCGGTGGAGAATCAACAGGGACCCTGAGGGAGGCACGTTCGGAGATGAGGATACTATCTTCCACTCTGTGTTTATCTTTAACCGTAAATGGTAGCAATATACTTTCGCCTAGCAGGAATGCAAGAGGACCCAGGGCCAGCACTCACGTCAGTACTTGATGTCATCAGGATTGCTTGAGACGGTGAGTGGTGATCCAGGTATAGGCTTTCTGCTCTGTAACACTATTGCTCGCGCGGACCAGATGTTACCGTCTCCACAAACTTCTTTTGGGCGTGAACGGTTCTCACTTTTTTCACATGAGTGCCAACCGACGGGAATGTTGTCTGACCACCGAGGATATGGGCCACTAAAGCGAAGAACAGGAACTGACCGATTTGCAGGTTCTTCTTGGGTAGCTCCTAATTTCCACTTGAATATAGGCCTCTGTAAGGTAGATGCTTTCTGCTTCACTAGTCACAGAGGTTGAGGACCACTGACTGCGATGTATGGGTACATGGGTCAGAGCTTGGTTGTACAGCTGTCAAAAGATGATCGTCACTTGTGAGCCGCTAATCCAGGAGAGCAGACATGATTGCCCCTAACCTTTACACAGGCGGGGAGGGTGGCGCTACTAGTCCCTTCAGGTAGATGGATCAGTCTGGAACAGGTGCTGTACTTTTTAATCAGGTTTGGTCATCATGGGTGTTGCTGCAGGTTTGGTCACACTTATACCACTGACTTCCACTCAGTTGTCGTTGAGCCTGATCAACTTTTGTATACTTTTTGGTGATTTTCTGGAGCACGCAATGTTTGGTCGCTAAATGCCATCTTACCACAGCGGTAGAGAACAAGTCACTTGAGGTCTTTGAAATGAGCCTTTATGACTGGTTAATGGCTTGGAAAACTTGCTGGGTCGGGCTTCATAGGCTCAGTTGTGGTTTGACTGACATTGATAGAGACCTGCTTTCTCAGTCTTTTACTCTTCTGTAAGGCTTGTATGTCTTTATCTTCCCATGCAGGCCTCTGCCTCGGGGAGAGAAACTACAAAATCGGGGGCATGAGATTGTGAGAAGATGGCTTGGTTGAGCAGGGGCTGTGATCTCTGTTACTTGTCGATTTAATTCTGTTGGTACCTCAGCTCTGAGATCTTTTATTTGGGGGGGTTTTTTCTTGGGGCCCTAACATTTTTCTAACAAAGGGACAGGTTTAGTGGGGGTTTAACTTTGGGGGCCGGGGAAGGCCCTTTATACTTTCCCCTTTTAGGGGGGCGGATTTTCCTTAAAAACTGTAGGGAAATTTGGGGGGGCTTAGCTCTTCGTCCCCTTCGGCTTTAAGGGGTTTTAAAAGCATCATTTTTTCCCGCTTCCTGGTTTGGGGGGGGGCCTTTTAAAGAGTTTTTGGGCTAAGGGCCCGGGCCCTTTATTGCAGAAGTTAAAAGGCAAGCCCCCCCCTCCCTTCTATTATTTTCAGAAGGGTTTCTCCATCCCCTCTAAAAGCTGAAACTTCTCATGGGGGGTGGCGGGCACAAGGGCCCTTCTAAAAGGGAAAGTAGAGCTCCTCCAAAAATTTCAGGGGTGCCAAAAGGTTAAACTCTATCACGTCCCAAGTGGGCGGAGGGGTTTTTGGGTCTGGGTTTTTTAAAACGAAAAGGCCCGGGTCCCAGTGAAGGGGGGGGCCCCTTAAAACCCCTCCATTTTTTTTCACCTCTTTTTTTCCCCCCCGGGGCCCCGGTCGATCACCTCCTCTATTTATTAGTTTGAGGGGTTCCCTTTTCCATTATTTCCCCAAAGGGTCTTCACCAAAGGGGTTTGGGGGGGCCCCCTAGAAGGGTTCGGGCCTTCGGAATGAGCTACTGGGAACCTTTGGGGGAGACCTTTGGGTGTTTTCTGAAAATACCTTTCCCCCCCGCTCCAAAAAAAAACCCCTTCAGGTGTGGATGCTTGGGCGGGGAAAAATCATACCAGGGGGAAAAAGGTGGTGTTGGGGGGTTTAAAAGTCGGCTTTGCGTTAGTGGGTACTTTCCCTTCCCGCCGGTTTCCCAAAAAACCTCCATGGGAAATCACGGTTTTCCTTCAGGGGAAAACCCCCCGGGGGGTGGGGTTTTTTGGGGGTTTTGGGCTTCCCTTTGCACTTTACATAGAAAAGGGGTTTGGGGTTTGAACCCCGGGGGCATAAATCCCCTTTCCTCTGACCCCCAACACGCCCGGGGGTTTTATTTGGCTGGAGAGGGTTTCAAAAGAGATCCACTTCCCGTTGTCTTTTGGGGCTTTTGACCGGATGGCATGTTTACTTTTAAAAGCCCTTTTCCCTTTGCACCCGGCCCTATTGGGGTCATTTTGTGCCAATTGTTGGGTTACTTTTCCCTACTGTTTTAAAAAGAGCCTTTGCTGCTCTAAAGGCTTTTATGTAAGCTAACCGAAATCAGGGAAAAATCACTGTTTAAAAACAATTTCAAGGGTAACTAAATACCCCAAGGCAAGTTTTTTAAAGGGGGCAAACCGTGTTAAACTTTTTCACCTTTAAACCCAGACCCCAAATATTAGCCAAAACCCTTTAAAAAGTAGGGGGGGGGGGGCCCCCCTTCTTGGGGGGGGAAAAGTCTTTGCTTATCACCCTTTTGGGTAAACTTTAGGTTTTTCTGGGTCAGTAGCTAAAAATTAAACTAAATTTAAACCCCACGGTGCCCTCCCTTTATTTAGCACCCCCACTCCCTACAATGCCCCAAAATGCAATAAAATTACTTCGAAAAGGAATAAGGGGGGGGTTTGGGTTTTTGGGTTTTTTTTAAGGTGTACCCCAACGGTTTACCCTATATTGGGTTTTAAAGATATTTACCCTAACCCTTTTCCAGTATATATATATAGGTTTCCCTAAATTTGAAAACGGACTCCCCAAAAACTCTTTGCAAAACAAAAATTTTAATTTACCGGACAAAAAACTTTTAAAAGGGACAAATATTATTAAAAATTTTTAAAGAAAAAACAAAAAAAATAATTTTAAGCCCAAAAAGGTTTTAAATCAGTTTTTTAAATTTTTTACCGGGCATTTATACTTTCTTTTAAAACCCCCTTTTAAAATTCAAAAAAATATAAGAAACATTAACAACTGTGGTACCCCACACAACACACACACCAAAACCCCAAAAACACAAGAAGATAGAAAAAAAAACCGGGTTTCAGGCCTATGGGGGTTGGAGCGGGTGCGGCCGAAGGCCGGTTTTTTTTTTTTTTTGGGAGGGAAAAACACAAAAATTTCCCAAATTACAGGTTAAATCATTGTCCCGGGAAAAACTTGGGCCCACCACGAACACGGAAAAAACCCCTCAACCGAAAAAATCCCCCCCCGCAGGATTTCACCCCAACCCCCCGTCCCCCTTAAGGGGTTTCAGGGCAAACGGCCCGGGGGAAAAAGGGGTCCCCGCCGTTAGCCTTTCCCCGGGGTTAGCAAACACACTACTAAGGGACTGCCCGGGCCCGGGCAAGAGAAAATGCCGTAAAGTAAATCCGCTACACCGTGTCGGGGCCACTCACCTATCCTCTAAGCACTTTTTCGTGTGCCAATGTTTCTCAGTCTCTTTTTTGCAATTTCTCCTTTTAAACCGGGGCCCCTCCCGGGGGTATTCTCCCCAGGGGCCTCTCTCCCGTGGCCCCCTTCCCGGGCCCTTTTCCCCTCGACGTCCCCTCCAAAGTTCCGGGTTTTCAAAAAAAACAACAACCCCTCCCTCACACTTTCACTTCCTCACCAAAACCATTCACCACAGACACATTGATGACAACAAAACTGGCCAATCAGTATAACACATTTCCAACTAAAGGGCAGTACGTATAATATTGTTCAGTTTACACCTCTGCTAATGTTATAAACTATTTTGAATACTGTATATTAACTCCTAACTTTAAACATCCTGCAAAACTTACTTACTGTAGAACCTTAAGTGTTTAAAGCTCTCAGTTACAACTTTTGGGATTCTCATTTAAACTAAATGGCTTTCAGTTTACCTGCATAACTAACTTTTCTTTCCTACATATGACTTAGTAGAAACTAACTGGTTTAATCCCTTAGATTTATACTAGGGCTACACCTGTTAGAAAATCCACCTGCAGAGGGAATTACAAAGGCCCAGGTCTAACAGCTTAAAATTAAAATAGAAGGTCTGATAGTATTAAAGGCACTGCTATAATAAACAAATAGCATCCTGACACACTTATCCCTGTTGACACACAGTATGTAAAGCCAAGAATACAGCATCATCCACAGCTCTATTTGATCTGTATGCAAATTTTAATGGATGAATGAAGACAGGAATGCTGTAGATGATGTATGCCTTCACACGCTGTTCAAAACACTTCATAATCACAGAAGTCAGTGTGTTAGCCCGTTGCGTTTTATGAAACCTTACAGTCCTGACCAGGGGCACTTCACAAGCTCTTTCCCCTCTGGAACAACTGCTCGGTCTCTAATGAGGCAGACATTATTGTTGGCTCGGGAAACTCGCTCGTCGGTCTAACCATTCGTGCCAACATGCCAAACCGAATCCTCTGCTGCTGCTTTCTATCTGACTGCCATCCCGGCTGCTCCACACCCGTGTGACGCCCCACCTGTCCATCACTGTTTGTTTGCCTGTCTTCTAAGCAGTCCGGTGTTGGGCCAAACCACACAACCATCTGCCCTGTGCCTGGCTCCTGTCCTCTGAGACATGGATCATCAAAATGTTATTCCAGTGTAAACCTCAGCAGAACTACTGGAACCCCGGCGCTCTGGCACACTCCTGTATTGTCTGGGAGACATGCGGAAGGGAACGTTTGAAGGAAACTCAACTGCATGAGCAATTCCCTCCTTGGGAGTCCTGAATGGCTTCAGAGGGAGCAGGACGTCGGGTCAGAGGGCCCCGGTACATGTGTTGTAGAAAGACTGAGAACATGTGGTCAGACACCACCACCCCTTTTATACCAGCTGGCAGTAACATCCATGTTAACCTGTTTTGATTTCTAATGCTTTATGTGTTTTTCATAGAGATTTTTGAACAAAATTCAACAATTTTAATACCAAAAAGGTTACATCTTGATAAAAATACATTTTACTGGCAAATGCACTTTGTGGTAAGCAGAGGTGGGAGTAGTTTTCAGATCTTTTACTTAAGTAAAAGTACCAATACAACACTGTAAAAATAGTCCTGCATTGTGTTACTTAACTTGTATGTAAGTATCATCAGGGAAATGTACATAAAGAATTAAACAAAAAAGTACTTCATGCAGAAAAATCCTCAAAAAATTGAAACAATCCAAACAGTTGTGTCATTCTTAGTGCTTAATCGAATAATTATTTTAGTTGTACATTTAGGCCGTTATTGGGTTGGTAAATTACTCTTAATTTAAATTTTTTTAGATATTAAAATACAAGTGTTTTGTGCGCACAAATCTTAATTTTTAAAGTAACTAGTAACAAAAGCTGCAAAATTTCTCTCTGAAATAGCGGAGTAGAAGTAGAAAGGGGCATGAAAAGAATAGAAGTAAAGTACAAGTCTCTCAACATTTGGACTGTAACTGTACTGAGTTACATTCCACTAGTGATGGGAGTATGTGTGGTCAGCATCGCCCTGATTAAGAACATGATTCATCAGTGCAGCTACAGTATAATGGAGACAGCACAGACAGTACAAAGAACATCTCTGGCCCTTTTTAACCTAAAACCTCTCCATCACCCTCTTTTCACACACACTTTTTTTTTGTTGCTGTGTCTGTGCTCTTCTCTTCTCTGTTGTCTTTCTTTGAAAACAGCTTTCAATTTCCTGGGTAGCCATCTTCAAAGGGAGCGGGCGGGGGGGCTAGAGGCCGAGTAGGATGCCAGAGGCACAGTGACAGCTGGGAGGCAGGAGACTCCGAGACGAGATCAGAGGGTTCGAGTTTCTGCCCCGCCACAGACACACTGTCATTCTCTGCGCTCCTGCCCCCGCTGCTTATACACACACAGACACACACACGCACACACGCAGAAGTACATGCTAAAGACAAACACACAAAACTACAGTTATACAAACTGTACTTCCAAATACAGATACAAATACTTACTGCAGATACCTATACACACACAAACTGTTGAAATGAACACACACACACACACACACACACACACACACGCACACGCACACGCACACGCACACGCACACGCACACACACACACACACACAAAGTTAAAACACAGTCAATTGTTCGTAAATTCAAAGCAAACTTCCGTGCAATCTTTCCCAGAAGCACCTGCTCTGCCTCGGTGCAGAAGAGGTCTTGTGAGGCTGCAACGCGGCTTGCAACATCCAGCCTTTATTCCCAGGTGGTGATGTAAGTGTTGAGAGAAGAGCGAAAATGATCTTATTCAATTTAGATAATGTGTTGACTTTGGAACTGATACCATTCTGCTGTGAGGAGCGCAGGCCATTTTCATTGGCAGCTCTCTCGCTCGACACATTTTAATGATGTAATGCGCTCAAACTGACTTAAAACATCTGTTTGACTTTCTCATCGAAACCTTTTGGCACTGCAGTTGGTTTGCCCACATGGTACAGGTTTCGGCATGTCTGCTCTGCTGTGCGGCGGCTTGGTGGGCCTTCAAAGCCAAGCCAGGTATGGGCATTTGGGCTTTTGTGATGCTGCCACAAGCTCAGAGCGATGAAGAGCTTTTTGAAGATGCTGGCACCACATCACAACAGCGTCACTCCACTGTTAGATCCCACCTTTCTAGTGGCCCGGAGAGCTCACTGTAAAAGGGAAACAAATGAGTCCCTGATAGCATTGGGTAAAGTGATGCCAGGCTGTTTTGTTGCCGTGTGACGTGTGGCCTGGCAACCCCTGGGGTGAAGTGACATCAGCGACCACAAAGCTCCCGTTTGCACACGAGCAAGAGCGGGAATAAACAGAGGATCTGTTGGGAAACCAGAGTGTTGACTGCTCTGATATTCCCAGTGCATCTCGCACTCTCAAGGAAAATATGCAGGAGTGGCTGAGGAAAGCCTGAGATCGAGTATGAAAGAGAGAGTGGAAGAAAATGAGACTGTTGGAACTTCAGCTAGAGGGGGGACGGGGGGAGAATAAGGGAAGGGTGAGACAGGAGGAGAGGCGGAGTGAGAGAGAAAGAGAAGGGGGGAATGGTCTTTGTTAATCCCTCTACATCTGGCTTCTATTAGGATGTGGGGGGCGCTAAAATAATGTTTTTCACCCTACAAGCCTTTCTGTGCTATAAATTACCCACCAGCCACTGTGCCCTCCTGACTGAAACTCTTTCAGAGAGCTAGTTTTCCTTTCCCAGGCAGTCGACACGACTCCTCCCCCAATCTCTCGTCCTCTCTGCTTTCTCGATTTTGAAACTCCCCTTTTAGCGCCGGCACAGTAACGTCAGGCCTCCCTTCCTGTCAGCTTTCAACACTTCCTGTCCATACTAAGTTCTCTATAACTGTTGATCTTACTACATTTGGATATCCCCTCACCATCATCATGTGTCAGTCATGGGCAATCACAGTAGCGTAAGGCTATGTTTTGGAGCAGAGCATGTGAGCGGAGCGAGCGGGGAGCGTGGGTGGGAGGAGCGCAGAGCAGATTTTTAAAATGTTGGAGGGTAGCCTCATCCACCCCGCTCCAATTTCGCTCTGGTACCCCTCACACCATGAGTTTGCAGCATGGCCAAGCCCGTTTCTGTGTTACTGCAGCAGAGTCCATGCAGATGAACAGCCCGCCCTCCCTCCCTCTCCAAGCCGCCAGTGCCTGTCATCCAGCGGACATTTTGCTGGTGGAGCATCGGGTATGAAGGGAGGGTGGGCATCTGATAAATACAGCCAGGGGCCAGGTGGCCTTCAGCGGGGGGGAGTGGAGGGAAAGATCAGGTCCGTGAATTCAGAGCAGAAACTCTCACTGCTCTGTTCTCAAGATTCAACATTCAACATTCAAGATTTCTTTATTGTCATACCACAGTACACTGTAGTACAAAGTTAGGTGCAAAGTTCACAGCTTAAAAAGAATACAGCATAGAAACTATTAAAAAGACAGTTATTAGTTATATGAATTAAAATGAATAAATGCTTTGGCTCAGTGGTAGAGCGGTTGCCTGCCAATCGGAAGGTTGGTGGTTCGATCCCCGCCCCTGCAGTCATTGTCGAAGTGTCCTTGGGCAAGACACTGAACCCCAAGTTGCCCCTGGTGCTGCGCATCGGAGTGTGAATGTGTGTGAATGTTTATCTGATGAGCAGGTGGCACCTTGTACGGCAGCCCCGGCCACAGTGTATGAATGTGTGTGAATGGTGAATGTTTCCTGTAGATGTAAAAGCGCTTTGAGCAGTTGTTAAGACTGGAAAAGCGCTATATAAATACAGCACATTTACATTTAAATGCTGATATGGTTTTGCAGAGCATGTAAAGTGTTAAATATAAACATGTAACGTCTAAAAAAACTGAAAAATATAAATATCTAGATACTAGATACAGTTGGGAAAGAGTATAAAGTATAACTATCTGTATATAAAGTGAAATAGTGCGGTAGAGAATGAGGTGCAGTCAGAACAGATTCTGATACCATGATCTTGTTTGGACCCAACAATAATTATTGGGTATTGCAATTTGTAGATTTGTATGTATGTTTGTGTTTCTTTTGTGATATTTTTGGGGATCAGTTTGTCTATATGTATTTATGTTTGTGTCTGAACCCCTTTTGTAATGTGTTGAGTGTACTGTTTTTTTTCTGGACCTTGAGTCTGTAAATAAAGAAATATATAATACACCTCTAACAGCTTGAGCCCCTCGAGGCAAATTCTTGATTTGGGAAATTGGGCTGGATAAATAAATGACTTTACTTGACTGGAGTGATGAAGGCAAGAGTCGACCTGTGTTTGGAATTTTGTGTCTGGAAAACCTGGCAAAACCTGTGGAAATTTGGAATTTGTTTGGTCATATTTGAGTCTTCTGTTGAGTTATGATAGACTGATATCGCAGAATTAGCTTTAAAGATGCAACCCGTTGCTAAATAAGAGAGAAAAGAACGTTTTCACCAAAGGTGGTGTTGGGAACACAGTGTGAGTTCACTGATAGTGGTTAATCCGAGCTCAACTCTTGCAGCAGTGGTGTCCAGCATGCAAAATGTCCTGAGACATTGCAACTTGTTATTTCTGCCACGTAACTTCTCACAGTTGTAAAACGCTGCTTCAAAGCAGTACAAACTGCTGCAGAGCCTTGGCATTTGACTTTGGCCTTTGAGTCTTCACACTGGACTTCCAAAAGGCCGGATCCCTGGCCCCCTTTCAGTCTCTCGGCAGTGAGACGGCCGGCCAGGTCTGATCTGTCAGAGGCTCATCACCACCAGGGGTTATGCAGAGTTCAATGTGCAGAGGTGCATAAAAGTAGTGGACCTGCACGTATGGAGCTGGAGACATGAGGTCGGATGGCTGGTGAGAGGGCCAGGGAGGGAGGGAGGCTGGTGGAAAGGTTGAAGGGCCGCAGGTCAGTGCCTCTTCACCAGTAACACCAATTAGATAAATAAGAGCTGACAGCCTAGAGGATGAAAGGGAGAGGATTGACTAATGCGCACATATTTAAGTGGTGAAGATGAACTGGCCGAACCTGATTTTATAGCCATTAGGCACCTGTTTTATTAGGGGCAGCTGGTCCGGGCCAGGAGGCCGAGGCTTCCCCAGGTGATCCCAGATACCCGGGCACATCTGTTCTGAAACCAGAGCCATGTAGACTCAAGTGCGGCCCCCCTGCTGCAAGCCTAGCCTGATCAGACGAGAGATCCTTTCAGAGATCAGAAATCAAGTACAGTTAAAGTCTATAACAATACTAATGTGTTATATACTTATGATGATTAAGATCTCCATCAGGCAAGATTCAAGTCATGAGCTATTACCTGATGAGCTATACGAATATGAAAACTTTGCTGTCCACAGATGTGAAAATATTGATTCGGTTTAACCAAATAATACAAGAATACAAAAGAGATAGGACGGGACAGGACAACAGTAAAGATGGCAAGACGGACAAAACAGCCAATACATTTCATAAAAAGTGCCTTTACAAAAGTTAAGTTTACAAAAGTAAATCAGTAAATAAATAGATAAACATAGCCTACTAATAATGCTTGCTGAGCATTAAACCTGCAACCCGGAATTCTGCCCTACGTTCCATTCTGATTTTTGGCTTCTTCTGAGGCTACATCTACAATATAATTCATCTTTGTTTAAAAAAAAAAAAATCTTTTACTTAATTTCTGCCTTGGCCACGCTACTCGGCAAAACGGAGACATTTGGAAACACTGACCCCCTTGTTTTGGTTTGAAAACTCTGGGGTTGCTTTGTAGTCTGGACGAGCTCAAACGGTGACACGCGTCCGTCAGTCTTATTGTTAGGTAGGCTTACAGTACCTTTTAGTAACAGTTCAACTGCATTGTCACTCCAAGCTAATATATCCCTGATCTTACTGTTCACTACTGTTGTTTTTTCTCCAAAGTATTTTCTGTATTTTCCACTCCTACGTCCATGATTTTCCGCCGCAGAGTAATGTCAGACAATCTGCTTCCTGTTTACACCGGCACGCACATGCCCAGTGTATGTAAATGGTAATGGGACATGCGTTGTCAGACATGTCAACCCTCATGTGGTCCTTGTGTTAAATTTGACCCATTTTCAGAAAAAAAATGAACAAATGGGCCGTTGTAAAAAGCGCTGAAAATGTCAAGAATAGAAATATTAAAAAAAGCATCCACAACATTGAAAAAGTGACAAAAATGTTGGAAAAAGCGATAACTATGTTGAAAAAAGGATGTTAAAATCCTGGTTGACTGGAAGACAACACGAGGGTTAAAATGGACGGAGATTAGTTCTGCCACGTAGCTGAAACTCTTATGTGAACAGAGATTGTTTTGTCTCAAATATCTCAAAAATGAAAATACAATAGTGTAGATGTAGCCCTGGAAAACCTCTCACCTGTCCCTTCTGCTCCACAATGGAGCAACAATCTCGACCTACCCTCTGAAACCGGCACTCCCCGTTAACTGTGTGGGCACCGCCTAAAGAAAAACACTCTATGCAGGATATGCAGGACAGAAATAATGGTATCATCTATCTATTGAGCATGATTTATGAGTCAACTCAACTTTCGATGGTTTGAAGTCGTCCTGAAACAGCCGGGTCATGTGAGCTCGGAGAGACATATTTCAGCACGGCGTAATCCTAGCTGGTCACGGCCTATCATCTGGATGGAGTGGATGTCATCCCTGTGCGGGTACCCATTGTGTCAACCTTTGCCGCATACTTCCATGTGTCTTCTGTCCGTCCCGCCATTACTCAATCCCATAATTACCTTCTGCACTTCACTCAGTGAACCCAATCCTTCCTTTTGCCTGTGTGCCAATTCCTCAGATGTTCAGAGAGAGCCATGTCATTAGCCTGCTGAGATGAGGCTGAGCCAGAGCACTGACTGTCTGGGCCCTCTCTGGTTAGTCCGGCAGTCTGTGTGTCTGTTCACAAATAACGCTGGCCTCCACAAACGGCTCAGGATCTTAAAGACTGTGATTTATTATGCCGCGGGTTGCATTTCTGTGGTCTGATTATCTCAAATTGGAAAAACCGCTGTTGCTATGTCTATCTGCTTGCATGACGCCTGTGTATCCTCGGGCTGTCAGAGTTTATCTCAGCTTCATGCGAGAATGTGTAGATAAGAGATGAGCAAACGCGATAGACGGTTTAAACGCTGAGGTTGCAGATGAGCCTCTCTCAACAGACGAGGTCCTCGAATTCCAGCATGGGAATGTCCCAATTAACCCTGTGTAAAGGTGAGGAAAGAAATGTAACAAACAACCTTTCAAAGGGCCATGTAGATGTAATGTCAGCCATGCTCAGGATACTAGAACCCTCGTCATTATTCTGTCATGATCCATGGGATTATTTGTATGGAGGTGGATTGTGTGCGGGGGTATGAACGGGGGAGGCTACTCCTCCATGCAGGGGTCTAAGATATCAAAGCCAGAAGGCTGTGGGGAGGATGGAGAGGGTGGATGCAGTGGGGGTTTGCTTTTGTTCCAACCCCTTCCACCAGGATACCCTGAAAAGATCACCGCGCAAGCAGATTCGTCGCGGGTCCGAGCTCTTCCCTCTGATTGGTTACGGCGGGCGAGCAGATGTTGGAGCTGCAGGCAGGGGGTTCGGATGATTCCAGCTCCTCGACTCTCACACCGCGGGACGGTCTCACAGCACCAGCAGCTCTCACACAACAACCTGCTGATACGGGGCGGGGGCCACAGGCGCACAGCACACACACACACCTCGCTCGGGTGACTCTCAAAGACAGACGCACACTCCGCGCTGTTCATTTCTGCTTCCCTACATCAAAGATGAACATAAATGCTCGCCCTTAAACTATGTTTCCTTCTGAAATGTGTTATGGGTGTTCACTGACCGTGTATGCATCCACTTCAAGAAGCTATTGACAAAGTAAAGATCATGTCATGGGGTCAGAGCTTTACTCCTCCGTTACAATAGATTACAAAATGCACACGGAGCACTGCTCTTCATATGCTCTGAGTTCATTGTGTTCAAACTGATTGACCTCCATATTTCTTTTAATAACTTCTGTGTGCACCTTTTTTTATGTTTCCTTGTCCAACTGTCAGCAGGACAAACACAGTTAACCTTTATAATTTAATAAGGCTTCTGCAAGCTGCTACTCATACTGTACAGTGGCTTGAGAAAGTTTACACACCCAGGATAAAGTTGGTTAAAAAGAGGAAAAAAAAAACGTCTTTTGGAAATTGATCTTCATGCCTTAATTAAAAATAATTAGGAAAATCCAACCTTTTAAGGACACATATTTTTTTTGTGAATGATTGATGTTTGTAAACAAATAAATGTTCTTCTTTAAAATACAGGGGGCATAAGTATACACACCCCTATGTTAAATTCCAATAGAGGAAGGCACATTTTTATTATTAAAGTTCCCTTGGCCTTTGGAATCAAACCAACCCCCCATCATCACATACCCTTCCCCATACATAGAGATTAGCATGGTTTTATTTCAGTTAGCCTAATAGCTTGTTTGATTTGCATTGAGAGATGATCTTATGGAAAGTTCCCTATGCCTATTTCTAGGTATGGTGAAGGATATGTGACGATGTGTATGGGATATTTTAATTCCAACGGCCAAGGGAACTTTATCAGGATGCATAGTATCCTGATCCATGAAATATCTGGCCTTTAATAATAAAAATGTGCCTGCCTCTATGGGAATTTAACATAGGGGTGTGTATATTTATGCCCCCTGTATTTTAAGGAAGAACATTTATTTATTTACGACACATTGTTCATTCATTGTTCATGGTGTCCTTAAAAGGTTGGATTTCCTAATTTCTTTGAATTAAGGCTTTAAGATCAATTTCCAAAAGATGTTTTTTATTCCTTCAGCATGGGTGTGTAAACTTTCTCAAGCCACTGCACTAACTTGAACAGGAAAATGAATAGCTTTGGCTACATGTACACTACTTTACTTCATTTTCAAGCTGCATTTTGAGACAGAAACGATCTCCATCCACACAAGAGTTAGGTTCCATAGCAGCACTAATCTCTGTCCACATTAATACGTCTGAAAACACATATCACATGGCCACTCTCATACACTGGGCATGTGCGTGCCGGTGTAAACAGGAAGCAGATTGTCTGACATTACTCTGTGGTTGAAAATCATGGACGTAGGAGTTGAAAATACAGAAAATACTTAGGAGAAAGAACAACAGGGGTGAACAGTAATAGCAGGGAGTTAATTGCTTGGGGCGACGATGAAACTGAAAGGTATGCGATCCAACCTAGTCTCTGTCTACAACTAAAACAACTTTTGAAAGTACACATGTTCCACCAAAACAAGTTCCTTCCTGAGCCTGTTTTGCAGAGGCACTGTGGCTCTGCCTGGTGCTCAATGCCGCCGATTGTGATTGGTTTAAAGAAATGCCAATAAACAAGAGTTGACTAGCCAGACCCTCCTTCGCAGCGATGTGGAGGACGGTCTGGCAATGCGAGACTAAAGCCTACCTACCGATAAGACTGACTGATGCGTGCCGTCATCGGCATTTTAAAACCAAAACGGGGGCAGCAGTGTTTCCAAATGCATACGTTTTAGGGGGCTTGGAAACGCTGGAGTAGTGTGAATGCAAAATGTAAGCGTAACAAAAGATATTCAGTCTTTAAATCAAAATGTAGTAGCGTAGATGTAGCCTAACCTGGCTCATGATGAACAATGAACAATGAAAGTATACTATTTGGTGAAGTTTTTCCTTAATAGGGGGCTGGTTGTGTGCAGTCAGCTCTTCATCATCCAATGACATTACAAGCATGTAGAAATGTTTCAATCTAATGTCAAGTCAAAAATAACAGAGTTCTGAACTTCTTCTTCCCAGAAATATGTTCCGTACTGCTTGCCTTTTCCACTAACAGAGCTAACTACCCAAGATAAAAAGAAAAAGATGCCTCAAGGATACTATTCAGGCCTAACTCCCCTTTGAGTGAACTAATTAGTGTGATTAGTGCACGGATTACTTGTCTGTGTGTCATTAGAACAATCCTGTTTCCCATCCCGTTGCTCTGTAGCTCTTTATCCCTATCTTTCGCTTCTCTGCTACAGCAGATAAGACTACGGCGTGCACAGAGCAGTCTTGTGAAGTGAGTTAAACACACTGAAGCCTCAGCTTGTTGAGGAAATGACTTGTGCAATTTTAGCCGGAATTGCAATTGCTCTGCTTTGCATCAGCAGACTGATACTCGCTGAAGGGTCTGGGTCCCATACAAACTCTTTCTGGCAGAATTAAAAAGGCAGATACGCTATCTGGAGAAATCTGCAGGCCCTGCACATAAAAACAGTTCCCATACTGTTCCTCCTATGCTTGGCTAAAGCAGTAAATGGCCATTTGCTTTTCTCTTTCTAATGTCTTTTTATATGCACAGCAACAAATAAATCGCAAAAAAGAAAACCTAAAGTGGAGACACTGGCAAGTAAACAATGACAACAGGGACTAACAATTCATTTTGTGATATAGTATAGTCTATATTATCAATGTTCTACATCCGAGATTGTTCAGACGTCGCCGGAAATTCAGCTGTATGTCTTTCATTTTGCCTGGATGTCAACTTCCTCTTTCTTTGTGTTGTAATTCTAAACTCCGGTGGATTTCTGAGGACCATGGTTACCTGGTCCTCAGATCTCTGCAGGGCAAATCCAGACAGCTAGCTAGACTATCTGTCCAATCTGAGTTTTTTTTTTGCACGACTAAAACAACTTTTGAACGTACACGTTCCTCCAAAACAAGTTCCTTCCTGAGGCTATTTTGCAGAGGCACCGTTGCCCTTAGCGCTGCCCATTACAATTGGGATTGGTTTAAAGAAATCCCAAAAAACCAGAGAACGCTTTTCTCCTATCCTGGAATGCTGTGTGGACTAGCCAGACCCTCCTCAACAGTGCTGCGGAGGAAGGTCCGGCTAGTCCACACAGCATTCAATGCAAGACTAGTGAGACTTATGATACAGGGACCTGAAATAAGTCTAACAGAATCTTTAGGGTTTTTAGGGTTAATCAAGCCATGTCTAATAAATCTCCGCAAGATGCTTTTCATTTCTGCTTTCATCATGTTGGGATCTGCATTTACATTTCTGGCAGGTAAAGTAACAGTGTTCATGTGAATGTGCACGCAGTTCACACACGCAACACAAATCAGAACATTTGGAAAGCCAACAGGGACTGATGAACATCTCATGAGATTTATGGGTCATTTTATTATGCAGAAACAAAACAGATGTAAAGCGATCATGATGGCAGCGGTTTTTATTCCCAATAAGGCCCTGCAACTGAAAACCTTTCCGCCTGAGCCTGGACAACTGCCACCGAAAATGAAGAGCAGCAGTTTCTAATGCGCGTCCATCAGAACCATACAGCAACGTCCCCGAGGCCCTCGGATCTGGGGCCGATGTGTTTAAGGTTGATTTAAGATTATTCAGTTTGTTTCCTGTGTTATTTTTCCACATTGGCGTATTTGCTGCTCGACTCACTTGGATCAAAATGTCTGTGTTTCTTCCACATTGTGTTGCATGTTTTCTGTTTTTCCTGCAGTTCCAAACCAGGCAGAGACAAGCAGCCAATGGCGAGTGATTTAAAGCAGGAGGCGCACACAGGAAGGAATTTCTGATTGATTGTAATAATGAACAGTTCAGATTGTCAACGTTAAAGCCAAAGGGTCAAGGGGCAATGCTTCTCAGAGAACAGACAGGAGTTGTCTTATCCGCTCAAAATCAGCCTGCTGTGGCTCTGTAGTGTGTGCGAGTTTGCTCTCTTTGAAGCTGGGCGCTCCCGTAGGTATAGCATGGCGTGACTCGAGCCGAACGAGGGTGAGGAGCCCTCCGAGGGGAGATGTTCTGGTTGTGGTTATCGGTGCGCTATGCTGGCATCCAGGCAGCACAGCATGTTGGAGAGATAACAGGGAGAGCGGGGGTGGGGGGGTTGGGAGAGTCAGATCATCCACCTTTTTAATACAATGTGACCTGGCCTCCATCCGGGTTGTGGACAATTGAAGTCTGAGCCAGTAATGCACATCTGTGCCTTATTTTATTGCTGTTCAATTTTGGGTCGGTATGCGCAGAGGGTAACAAACAAAGCACAGTTCCACCTTGTTCCCATATCCCTGACTGAAAACTCCCTGCCTCCCCCCGTTGCCTCCCCCCGTGCAGAGACCCATTTGGACACACATAGGCATGCATTACAGAGAATGCAAAGGTACAGATCTTATATTGAAGCTGCATTCCAGCGTAGCCCCCACGGGGTAGATGACAGGGTTTAACTTAAAAGAAAAAAGGCACGCAGGGGGAGACTTCAAGTCTGAAGAGGATATTAGAAAAATACATTGGAAAAAGTCCCCTCTGGCAATTTTGTACCTTTTCTTCAGAGGGAAAAGTGTGTTCAGTTAAGAGGGGGCAGGAGGAAGGGAGGGATGCTGTTTTTCTGGGTAGGGCTGAAGTGCAAAGGATGTAATGAAAACCAACTGGCAGGCCGTCACTATCTATCTATCGTGGTGCGGGAGTGCATTGACATGGAGAGGAAAAACAGGCCCTCTCCTAATCTAGTCAGGCCTGTGCCTCTCTCTCTCTCTCTCTCTCTCTCTCTTTCTTTCTTTCTTTCTTTCTTTCTTTCTTTCTTTCTTTCCTCCCGTCTCTCTTCCATGTGTTACATTTTCAAGATAAAAACAGTTCTCAACATTAGTTGATGTTTGCACAAAACACGAGAATGACTTACAACCAGGATGATATATATTATTTATACAGAAATATACATGTTTTTTCATTCTGCACTCCTTTTTTCTTCTGCTAAACAGCTATTTATATGTATATATATATATATATATACATATTTTCTGTTTTTATTGTTCATTCTTATTTACGTTCAGTATGTTTGTTTACGTATGCACAAACCACCATGAGTAACTTCTAGTGTAACTTTTAAATAAACACTTCTGATTCTGATTTTGATGATGATGATTATGATGATGTGAGCTCATGTGTGCCTGTGCTGAGGTTATATATTTCTTTGTCAGAGACACACAAAAATATAAAAGTTACATTTTACTTGTATTTCCTCCAAGCACCAAGAACGAGACTTTAACTTTAATAATCCCGTTTCTCAAATCCCCCATACATATTTCAAATGGGTTGAGTCTTTATGCTTCATTTTGCATTGCAAAATCTAATCTCTGTTATTAAAAGGTAGAACATGACGTCCAAATGAACCAGGTGGGATTTGTAGTCCTGAACGTGTGCGTGCATGTGAATGCAGGGATTCAGGACTACATAGACTGACTCCTCAGATATGTGGCGTCCCACCTGGCTCCCTGGTGAAAGCGGTCTTTGGGTGGACTCTGAGGGTTGTCCAGCAGCGGGGGATTTCAGTCTGTGGGTCGATAAGATTCTGAAGAGAGCTCTTTCACACCCACGCTGCTTCCTAATCCACACCGCGTCACCCTAACCACCATGCTCAATATTAGCTTTCCTGCAGCTGGCCAGCGCAGCTTATGAATATGAGCATGTTTGTCTGATTGCGTGTGTAGTGTTCCTGAGTTTGTGACTCTTTCTGTGGATGTTTTACTCTGATGCAGATTGGATATTTGCAAAGAGCCATGAGGAAAGCTGCCTGTGTCACTTATTTTTTTAAAGAAGCAAACCTTCACATTTTAGAAGCTAGAACTAGCTACCATGTTTTGCTTGAAGGATACTTACATCTGTTTTCAGAAACATCGCTGATTTCTCTCAATCGTTGGTGCGTCCACATGCCTTTGGTGATCAAGTACCCCCCCCCACAGAGTTGCTAGTGGCCAAGGAGGACACAGATGATTTAAAAAAATAATGGACTCTTCAGAAGAAGTATTCACTTGAGTTTCTGCGTGGGAAAGTCACCGGACGTCACAATTTTCTGAACATAGCCATACTGAGAAATACAGAGAGAGTTGTGTTTTAGTCTTAATTAGCATTGTAGCAACTAATTTGGCAACGGCTTGAATGTAACGTGTGACTTCCATTATTATCAAAAAGTTACGCACTAAAGCTTTACAGAACTTATCATTTCAGGAATTCCCAGGACTATGTTTTTGAGAAGACCTTTTTTAAAATATTAATCAAAAATACACTTAGTGTGGATGCTAGCCTCCCAAAAAAGAAAGAAAGGTGAATTGCATTAGCAGGTCTACAGATTTCATTAAGGTTGCATTAGCTAAGATTTTACATCCCAACACCTTCTTTGGTATGAATATGAACGTAGCCATGAATATGAACTTAGCCAGGTTGATGAATAGAGAGACAGGCTTGTCCATGAGCGGATGTCCATCAAAGTCTACCAAACAAAGCCCATATCCCATTAAAACAACTGAGCCGCAGTGGTTCACTGTGACACTTAAAAGCGTAAACACTGTGCAAACTCAAACGGATCACAAATGGTGTTAGGATCTGAGCTGAATTGAGATTATGAATACATTACACAGGGTAGGAAGCACAGTGGAGCCTATTGTCGCTGTGAAACATTTATGAGCGCAGCTCTGCAGTTAAACGTTTGTTAACACTCCATCTAGCCTTTTCCTAATCATCAGTCATTAGTAAAGTGCAACAGGCTCCTCTCATTACCCAGCCCAGGCTGACAGCTAGACACAGCCTTTCGTTCCCTCCACATTTATTATTGCCTACTTTAATGAGCACTTAGAACCATCACCTCTACTCTGTGATTTATGGCATTTTCAGCCGAGATCAGAGGCCCGGGCCTGTGAGGCCGGCAGCCTTTCCTGACACCCCAGGCCGGCCTGGGCACCGTGGAGACACAGCTGGGCCCAACATGGCAAGAGGTGTGAACTCCCTGGGCTTAATGAGCTGATGGGAGAGGCGGATTACAAAGGGGGTCAGAGGTGATGGGATCGGGGACGCAGAGGCCGCTCTTAATATCCATCAGCCAGATTAAAACAGAAGAGATTAACTCCATCCATGTGCAGTCCCAGGGAATTCCTTAAAACCAAAATGCTAAATGTTCCGGGACAAGTTGACAGCTAAAGGCCCTGGCACACAGGGAGATCGTCGGCCATCAGTCAGAGTTGGTGTTTACGCACCATCGCTACTTGTCGTACTTTCGTCTGCCTTTTTTCAGCATGTTGAAAGTAGGACTGGGCCATATATCTTTATTATATTGATATTGACAAATGAGGCTACCCACATCCCGGATAATAATCTATCAAATCTCATTGTGTTAATATTTTGTGAAAGCACCGATTGTCAGCCCTATACTATTGCCGCAATATCCACATTGAGGTATTTAATTTTCTTCATATCGCCCAACTCTGGTTGAAAGTGTTGTACCAGAGATAGATTGATTACCTGTTGCCTAGAAGTGCAATGTGATCATCAGACGTTCCACAATGGCGATGTAATCCCGGTAAATTGTGTTTTGCCTCCTGATGATTTGTTTGATAAGTTCCTTCCTGTTTTGTGTTGTGTTTCCTTCAGGATATGGAACTGAGCAGGAAAGAGTTTTTTTGATTAGAGGTTTCATTTAACTCCAGCTATGGACACACGTTCAAGAAAGCCCGTTGAGCCTGCCTCTGTAGTATCCACGATTTCACCCTTTTAGTGGGATTTCACCATATTTTTGGCCTCTGCTTCTCCTTCTCTCTGTTTTCCACCGAGTTTGTCTTTCCATCAGACATTCTCCATTTGAGGAATCTAAATTACGAGCGGTGAGATAATGGTCTTCCCCCATTGTAACGACGGTTTACATATCCTTAGTCCTGTCGATAGTCCCCTCTTTTGAATGACAAGTACAGACTACCGCTGCCTGCTGGTATGGAGAGTTATTTCTTCTTATGCATGCAGACTTGGTTTTGCAACCAAGGCTGTTGTTTTTGCAATGTTCTGCGATGCAAAGGGTAAGTCCAGACAGCTAGCTAAACTACCTGTCCAATCTGAGTTTTCTGTTGCACGACTAAAACAACTTTTGAAACAAGTTCCTTCCTGAGGCTATTTTGCAGCGGCACCGTTACTCCATCTGGTGCTTAATGCCGCCCATGATTGTGATTGGTTTAAAGAAATGCCAATAAACCAAAGCACGTTTTTCGTCCACCCCGGATTGTGTAGACTAGTCAGACCCTCCTTCGCAGGGCTTTGGAGGAAGGTCTGGCAAAGAGAGACCATACTGATGTACAGTATATCCGATGGGACTGTTTTTAATGGATAACATCACCCCAAAATGCAAATCTCAATCATAATCCTTTCCCCTTCATGCCCAAAAAAGCATAAAACTTCTCTGGAAGCAAAATCACTCCCCTACGCAAACATGCAAGCTAAATAGATGTCGATTAAGATTGCAATGCGCGTCCAAAAGACTAGCATTTATCTCATTATTGCCTACAGTTCCCTGACTTGACACCTCTCTGTTTACAGAGACCATACAGTAGCAAGTAAGTCTTTCATTGGACTAAATACATGTGTCCAAGCACAACATAATGAGTACGTAGAGTTGGTGCAGGCCTGTGACTATTCAGTGTTTGTCTTATGCAGCACATGCTGTTTGGAGAAACTGAAAACACAAAAGTTTCGTTTTTTATACTCTAATTGGAGGATGTTGTCTTCAATAGAACAGGACAGAATATGATCTATGGGTGTTTGGGTGAGCCTCCATGGGGTTTCAACATGGGGTCAAAAAGTGAAATGACTGTTGTATGAGGATGACTTTCATTGATAGATTTGATTTTTTTTTAAATTTAGGTGCAAAATATTCTTTGCATTTTCTGTATTTAACCAGTTACGAACCTATTGGGATTCTAGATCTCATTTACAAGTGAGACCTGCCAAGACAACGGCATTGGCATATGGTTATACACACGAGAAAGGAACCAACCATATCGCAGAATAAATTAAATTAATTAAATAAAAAAGCATTAAAGAAAAGTGTATAGTGGCCGAGATTGTTCAACACAAAAGCCACAACACAAACAGAAGTACGTGTTTCGCGTTTTAACAATTTGAGCATCAAACAGTTCATTTAATGCATTCTGGTGAATTTTTATGCAACAATTTGTGTAACACAAGAAGACCCACTTATTTTTTTCCGTCAGCTCTATTAAACATTTCCCATTTTTGGAGAGGGGGGGAAATCTACCTCTTCTAATAATCCCCTGCACCCCCACCGGAATCTACACCATGCCTCAGAGTGGAGGAACGTGAGGCTGGTGGTCAAACCATAGATGTCACATGCTTGTTTTGACAGTCGCGAAGGGGAAATGATTCTTTGCGAGGTCAGGGTCGTGTTAGCCATGTTCCCATGCTGCCCTGACCCTGGAAACAGATCTACCCATGAGCACCTGCTCGGGGATCAGTCATTATCATTGGTGGAAAGTAATAACATTCACTCAAGCCCTGTACTTCAGGACAAAAGTTGAAGTACTTTTCATGAGCTTTTTCTTTTCATGCCACTTTCTACTTCTACTTTGCTACATTTCAGAGAGAAATATTGTACTTTTTAGTCCACTACTTTCATCTGACAGCTTTAGTTACTAGTTACTTTACACATTAAGTGTTTTGCACACAGAATGCATGTAGTTTTATAAAATCTGAGGTTTTTATTATAAATGAAACTAGCCAACAATATAAGGGCCTACAAGTCCAGTTGAAATGATCCTTTACACTTTCTAAATGGGAAGATTTTTCTGGATTGAGTACTTTTACTATTGATACTTTAACTACATTTGGTTCTTAATACTTCAACTTAAGTAACATTTTCAATACAGGACTTTCACTTGTAACAGATTATTTTTTTTAGTGTGGTATTAGTACTTTTGCTGAAGTAAAGGATGTGAATACTTCTTCTACCACTGGTCTATATCAAAGCAGCCATGTTAAGACGGGTACAACACCGTACCTGCGTCAGCCTCCAACAGTCCAGTAAGTGAATCTGAGTGTTCCCCGTTGTGCCATCAATCCAACCTGAGATCTGGAAACCTCTCCTTCAAACTATTTGTCCCAGATGCTCAGCTTTCCTTTACAGCTAACATGCAACACAAAAGAAAACACATCCCCTTGTCCTCTTTCCCATGGTTTCTGATTATGAGGGGCCATCTGGGACATTATTCACAATTGGACTCACATGCATAGAAGTGAAATGCTCTCACAAACTTTAGTGAAAAGCTTTCAAACACACTAGTGGAAAATTATACTCTCACATACTAGGCTGAAACCTCATGCACACATGCTCATAAACTCTACTGAAACGCTCTCATAATCGCTATGGTGAAGCTCTCATAATGGCTACAGAAACGCTCTCATAATGGCTACTAAAACACTCATAATGGCTACTGAAAAGCTTTAATAATGGCTACTGAAACACTCTCTTAATAGCTACTGAAACGCTCTCATAATGGCTACTGAAACACTCTCATAATGGCTACTGAAACGTTCTCATAATGGCTACTGAAACACTCTCATGATGGTTACTGAAAAGCTCTCATAATGGCTACTGAAACACTCTCATAATGGCTACTGAAACACTCTCATAATGGCTACTGAAACCCTCTGATAATGGCTACTAAAACACTCATAATGGCTACTGAAACACTCATAATGGCTACTGAAACACTCTCATAATGGCTACTGAAACCCTCTCATAATGGCTACTAAAACACTCATAATGGCTACTGAAACACTCTCATATGGGCTACTGAAACACTCTCATAATGGCTACTGAAACCCTCTCATAATGGCTACTAAAACACTCATAATGGCTACTGAAATACTCATAACGGCTACTGAAACGCTCTCATATGGGCTACTGAAACACTGTCATATTGGCTCCCGAATGCTCTCATAATCGCTATGGTGAAGCTCTCATAATGGCTACTGAAACACTCTCATTATGCCTACTAAAACACTCATAATGGCTACTGAAATACTCATAACGGCTACTGAAACACTCTCATATGGGCTACTGAAACACTGTCATATTGGCTCCCGAATGCTCTCACAATCGCTATGGTGAAGCTCTCATAATGGCTACTGAAACACTCTCATACTGCCTACTAAAACCCTCTCATAATGGCTACTAAAATACTCATAACGGCTATTGAAACGCTCTCATATAGGCTACTGAAACACTGTCATATTGGCTCCAGAACGCTCTCATAATCGCTATGGTGAAGCTCTCATAATGGCTACTGAAACGCTACACATGGTAGACGGTGACAACAACGGCTGCTGCGACACAATCCAGTCTCTGGGGATGCAACAACGGGGAAATGAAACGCCACACGCCGGCGGACACGCTACAACAACGGGATGGTTGTGGTAAGGAAAAGAACGAGTAAAGGAACTGCCACACGCGGGACGCGATCCCCAGTTTGCGGGGTGAAAGTCCTGTGTTGTTGACCCATCCACCACCCCAACCAGCCTCCTTACGTGGATTTTCGACAAAACAAGAAAATCGTGCACCTGTACACAAATCAACAGATTAAATAACGTCACCATTTCACGAACAGCTGTGAGACTGAGCTGAATCCTCAACTCCATTTGTACAAATGCAGCCCCAAACATGTAAGGAACCTCCACCATGCTTCCCCGTTGCCTGCAGACACTCATTATTGTAGCGCTCTCCAGCCCTTTGGCGAATAAACAACCTTGTGCTGCAGCCAAATATTTCAATCAGTCCAGAGCACCTGCTGCCATTTTTCTGCACCCCAGGTCCTATGTTTTTGTGCATAGTTGAGTTGTTTGGCCTTGTTTCCACGTTCGAGGTCTGGCTTTTTGGCTGCAACTCTTCCATGAAGACCACTTCTGGCCAGACCTCTCCAGACTGTAGATGGGTGTACCTGGTCCCACTGGTTCTGAGCTGATGTCACTGCTTGACATCTTCTGAAGAGAAATAAGCTTGATGTGTTTTTCATCTGCTGCAATAAGTCTCCTTGGCCGACCACTGCGTTGCCCGACTTTTTGAAAGTGTGCCTACAAAAATTGATGCTGGTTTGAAGGCAAAGGGTGGTAACACCAAATATTTATGTCATTTAGAGTTTTCTTTTGTTCGCTCACTTTGCATTTTTTTAAATGATAAAAATAAACGATCATTATTTATATTTTTGAAAGCATTCTTAGTTTACAGCATTTTTTCACACCTGCTTAAGACTTTTGCACAGAACTGAGTGTTTCCAAATGACTCCGTTTTAGGGGCTTGGAAATGCCAGAGTAGTGTGAATGTGAGACGTTAACGTAGTAAAAGATACTTGTTTTTAAAGCAAAATGTAGTAGTGTAAATGTAGCCTAAAAGACTTGTCAATCAATGTAAGAGCAGGTTCCAAAGCTATAGTTTGAACGTTGGTAGTTGTGCAAACCCTATATTTATATTTGGATCACAAATAGTGCTTTTAAGTAACGGGACCTAAACGCATCAGAATGAAATAAAAAACAAATGTCTTTCAATTACATAAAATAACGTTGTTGACAATTTGCTGTGGAGGTTTTACAAAAATGTCAAAGCTTTGGACTCTGCACAGTCTGCAGCGATACTAACAGGTCTTTCATTTAGGTTATAAACCTGCACACCGCATTTCAGTTCTCCATTTTCATTTGAAGTATGCAACTCTGCAGTGACCTTACGGAGGCACAATGAGGGAGGAAGTCCAGCGAACTCCTGCTGGGCCGGGACATTAACCATGGGAGCACACAGGCCATGAAATATATGCCCTCTTTAGAGACAGCTCTTTATTTGCCTTTAACAGGGCTGTAAAGTGCTTTTCTGTGCCCTGATCAGGAGACCACAGGCACAGTGACACCAGCTACATCCATGTTAACACACTGACTCTCACCTTCCAGCGTGCGTCCACACTGCTGGACGAAAGGGGATACAGGAAGTGGATATAAATTCAACATTGGGGTCAAGGTAGTCTCGCATTGCCAGACCTTCCTCCACAGCACTGCATAGGAGGGTCTGGCTAGTCCACACAGCACTCTAAAATGGTAAAAAACATGCTTTGGTTTATTGGCGTTTCTTTAACTCAATAATCAAAATCAAAAGTCCTCATAAATGCTTACTATTTTAAATCATTAAAATGCCAAAACAAAGAAAGCAGAAGGTGAACGACGTCCCGCAGAATGAGGGAAATCGTAGTGAACCGTGGTCGATGTGGACTAGGGTCGAGGGGACTTGTGTCCAGCAATCCTAATTTGAAACAGGAGCCTTTTCAGACAGCTCTATCTGGCTCCTACTAGCAGTGTCTTTCCAGCTGTCCCCAGGGTGCTGGATTTATGGAGCGGAGAAGGGAAGCGCAGCTTGCGGGAGGGAGCAGATTCTTCACGGATCTAGCTTGTCTCTCTGGCATGAGGGGGAGAAAACAGAGGAGACGGACGGGCAGAGCTGAGTAAGGTTCCATGAGTTACAGCAGAAAAAAAAAATTATGAAGACATCAGTGTCTCCACTTCACATGTGCACAAAATTTCCCCCATAGCCCATCCTGTTCGGGGGGGAAGTCACTCCTCTGGGGTTCGGGGTTGAACCCAACAAATGTGTGATTAGATAGCGGCCATCAATGTGATGTGGTTGGAGAGACAAAACATGCATCCGTACAGCTACAAAACAAACACTCAGAGAAACAAAAAGTAGCTTGACATGCACAGAATATCAGTACACAGGCACACAACACGCACACACACACTGTGTTTACTCTTGGTGCATTTTCCTGCGGCTCCACAGCCACTGTCTGGTGATATTCTGTAGTGATTGTGTGCCCGGGCCCTGCTGGGGGCTGGAACTGAGCCTGCACCACTGAAAAAGCGGAAGAGAGAGATAGATGGTATCTTCTGGATGATGTGTTTGACCAGCAAGACGCACAAACAAAAAGTGATACTTCCCCAGAGATGAGGGCGCTGTCTGTGTTGGGTGAGACAGCCAATGAGGGCAGCGGACGCTCTGTCACACCCTGACATCCTATCCTTTAACTCAATTCTCCAATGTCTGCATCAAGTCCCTGAAAACAAACGAGCAGGATGGCATGGAGAAACATCCTCTGGAGGGTCGCACCGAACCACTTCAGGCATCCATACAGATACCAAAGAGCTCTGTTTGTGGATTATTTTAGCACCTGCGGGAATGACAATAACTTCCAAAGGCTGCAATGAGATAAGTTTAAACATCCAAACATGTAAGGCATGCACTCTCCTCAAGGTTGACAAATGTGCTCTGCCCAAGCTGTGTTCAGGAATGTATGCTGACAGCATCACAGCGCTGGCATGATGGATGGGGTCCTCATGACAATGCCAGCTGGTAGATGTTTGTGTATATGCGTATTGACATATATATACAGTGTGTGTATATATACATGTGTGTGTCTTTGTCAACGTATGTGTCTGCATATATGTTGTGTTGTTCTGTGTGCATAGGTGGTTATTAGAGACAGTGTGTTTGTGTGTGTGAGTGTGTGTGTGTGTGTGTATGTGTGTGTGTGTGTGTGTGTGTGCATACATTTATGTGTGCGTGTGTTTGGGTGTGTGTGGGTGTGTGTGCATACATACACGTGTATGTGTGTGGGTGTGTGCATGCATGCGTACGTGTGTGTTTGCATTTGTGTGTGTGTGTGTGCGTGTGTGTGCATGTGTGTGTGTGTGGGTTTGTGGGTGTGTGCATGCATGCGTATGTGTGTGTGTTTTTGCGTGTGTGTGTGTGTGTGTGTGTGAGACATTTCCATGACACGCGGGACAGAAACGGGACGGTTGAGTTTAGGAAATCAATAACAGGACGCGGGACAAGAAGAACAGTTCCAGTTGGGTAGGAAACGGGACCCATGGGACATTGTCCCTGGTCTCCTGGGTGTAAGTCCTGTGTTTGACCCAGCCACCACCCCAACCAACTTCCCTATGTGGATTTTCGGGCTTTCAGACCACTCGCTACCGTTGTAATGCTACGTCATCATCTCATTGACTTTACATTGGCATTGTTTACTGTGGTGGCCAACACCACGTAATGCGGTGTTACGTAACAGTTCTTGATAATTTAACTGAAATCTGTGAGACCAGGCTACACAATTCACTGTGAAAGCTGATTGTACATTTTGAACAGCGAACCAAACCTCTCTCAGTGTAGGCAACATATCAGCATGGGAGTAGCCTATTATTTAAAGAGAGCCTTCTCTTCTGAGTATTTATAGCATGTGAAAGGGTTGAGCACCGGCTTCTACTACTTTTTAAATGGCTTTGAAAGGGGATGTCAATACCAGCAACATTTAACTTCACAGTAAGCCTTTTATTTTACATCTAATGTGCGGGGGTGCAATAACTTAATTGCTTCACATACTTAATTTTCTAATCTCCACTTTTATATTCCTCTAACTCACCCGCTCTGAATGAAGTCCCACCCAGATCATGTGTTTGTCCTGAATACTACTGAAAAGCAAGAGCACCACTTGCATAACAAAACAATGAAGAGCTCAGTGAAAGTCAGTAGAGAAGTTACTTAGCAGGGAGGAAAAATCATGGTGAATGTGGAACTCAGGCTGTGTGTGTGTGTGTGTGTGTGTGTGTGTGTGTGTGTGTGTGTGTGTGTGTGTGTGTGTGTGTGTGTGGTGTGTGTGTGTGTGGGTTATGTGACCAGACGGTGCGAGTGAAAGAGAGTGTGGTGACCTGTAACAGCTCCATGATTCCAGTCTGGGGCTTTAAAATCCACACGCCGGAGTCCTGGATTGAACCCACCACAGACCTCACTTCAGTACAGACAAGGCAGCCCCAATGGGAAACCGATTGTTTATTTAACTACTGTTTTATGGAATACTTAGTGACAGGAAGTCCTTAAAACAGCAGCAGTTACTATTTATATAGTCCCCTTTTTTTTCGGAGTGAACACGCTCGCTGGCTCGCCCCTCCTCCCTCCCGCAGACACCCTGCCGTTGAGGAATGCACCCATTAACAAGCTGGTGGCCATCTTGGAAGCTTTCCTCTCACTTCCTGTTTCCATGGTTACACTCCACTGCTACGGGAGATGATAAGCACTAGCAGTCTCAGGTCCTAATCCTCTTCATCTTGCTCATTTTCTACATCACTTCATGCCATTCAAGAATAAGCTGGAAAAGCCAGTTAACGCGACAAGCGTCACATTTTTTTACGCACGTAATCCCTGGATTCGAAGCAGATATAAACCACAGAAAAACAGTGTGGATGCATTTTGTTTTCTCTTTCTTTCAGTCCAACAGCCGGAAAAAGTTCAGTCCAATGCTGTATTATTGTTATTATTTTTAATTATTATTAGTATTATTTTTTTTCTTTCGTATTTTTGTACCATGCAGCAAAGTTGCGAACCTGCGGCCGATGAGTCCAAGAGTAAACCTCTACACATGGGCGCACAATCTACCAGGTCACTACCGATCATGCTTCTTTTTTTAATATTTTTTTTTATTAATTCAATTCAATTCAATTTTATATATAGTATCAATTCATAACAAGAGTTATCTCGAGACACTTTACAGATAGAGTAGGTCTAGACCACACTCCCGAATTTACAAGGACCCAACAGTTCTAGTAGTGTCCTCCAGAGCAAGCAACAGAGTGACAGTGGCGAGGAAAAACTTCCTTTTAGGAAGAAACCTCGGACAGACCCAGACCCAGACCCAGACCCAGACCCCAGACCCAGGCTCTTGGTAGGCGGTGTCTGACGACCAGTTAGGGTTAGAATGAAGAGTGGCAATAACAGTCATAAGAAAAAATAGTAGTTTGTAGTAGTTCTTTGTAATTCATGGCATTGCAGGGCACTGTGCGGCATCACAAGGCCCAGCAGGACGTAGCAGGGCACAGCAGAGCGTGGCAGGGTGAACATTCAATTGAATTTCAATTCAATTTTATATATAGTATCAATTCATAACAAGGGTTATCTCGATACACTTTACAGATAGAGCAGGTCTAGACCACACTCCCGAATTTACAAGGACCCAACAGTTCTAGTAGTGTCCTCCAGAGCAAGCAACAGTGTGACAGTGGCAAGGAAAAACTTCCTTTTAGGAAGAAACCTCGGACAGACCCAGACCCAGACCCAGACCCCAGACCCAGGCTCTTGGTAGGCGGTGTCTGACGACCAGTTAGGGTTAGAATGAAGAGTGGCAATAACAGTCATAAGAAAAATAGTAGTTTGTAGTAGTCTTTGTAATTCATGCATTCAGGGCACTGTTCGCATCACAAGGCCCGCAGGACGTAGCCCGGGCACAGCAAGCGTGGCAGGGTGAACATTCAATTGAATTTTCATTCAATTTTATATATAGTAATCAATTCATAACAAGGGTTATCTCGATACACTTTACAGATGAGCAGGTCTAGACCACACTCCCGAATTTACAAGGACCCAACAGTTCTAGTAGTGTCCTCCAGAGCAAGCAACAGTGTGACAGTGGCAAGGAAAACTTCCTTTTAGGAAGAAACCTCGGACAGAACCCAGACCCAGACCCAGACCCCAGACCCAGGCTCTTGGTAGGCGGTGTCTGACGACCAGTTAGGGTTAGAATGAAGAGTGGCAATAACAGTCATAAGAAAAAATAGTAGTTTGTAGTAGTTCTTTGTAATTCATGGCATAGCAGGGCACTGTGCGGCATCACAAGGCCCAGCAGGACGTAGCAGGGCACAGCAGAGCGTGGCAGGGTGAACTTTCAATTGAATTTCAATTCAATTTTATTTATAGTATCAATTCATAACAAAGGGTTATCTCGAGACACTTTACAGATAGAATAGGTCTAGACCACACTCCAGAATTTACAAGGACCCAACAGTTCTAGTAGTTTCCTGGCATCAACATGGCATCGCAGAACGTGTAGCAGGACTTCACTATTAACGAAGGCAGTGTAACAACAGTGACACACAAGGCAAATTACACACATAAAAATATGCATAGACAGTGACAGACAGTAAAGACAATAACATCTAGCATACCGCAGTTATAATGAAGTGGTAAGAGGCAGAGAGAATGGTGGGTGTATGTGTATGTCGTGTGTAAGTGTTTCAATGTTGGGGTGTTCGAATGTAAGAAAGGTGTGTTTGAAGATATTGCGCAGGTTGACAAATGTGGTGGAGACAATTAAAGGGAAGGAGAGCGAAAAACGACAAACTAAGTAGCATAAATTCATAAAATTGGGGGGAAATACCCAGTCCGGCTTGGGTCTGGCGTACACGTGTGTGTGTGAGTGTGTGTGTGTGTGTGTTTGTGTGTGTGTGCAGCTATGGGGCAGCTGTATTCTGATCTGCTCCTCCAGCGCTGCTCCATAAATCAAAAGGTCGCCATGAGCCTGTGGGACCAGAGGAAACATCAGCGTTAAACAGGAATGATATTTCACTTGAGCCTCTTCCTGCTCCACTACTCCCCAGACATCCCCTAACAACCGCAACTCCCAAAAGTGTTACCGTGACAACTTCATGTCAGTACCGATTCGGATGTTGGGGATGAGACCGGAACAACACGTCCGTACGATTTAAAAAATCCATTATTAATCTGAGCTCGGCGGAAGACATACAGTGCGTGGCAGAACATCTTTCATGGCTTCACATCCTGAGTGCTGTACCAAAACATTGACTGGTAGTAGATGTTGGTACATTATTACTTAATAATAATGTATTTTAATACATGCACAACATACATCTTCTATGTTCTACATCTTTTCACATTGTGACAACAGCTACAGTTCATACTTGCAACAGACTTGCAGTTCAACATACTTGCTTTAAAAAAAATCCTACTTTATGTAAAATGTATTGCAGTTCATCTTTGTATAGCAATCATTAATTATATATATATCCATGTATTTATATCATTTAGCTTTGGATCCACCCAGCTGGAATGTGTGAGAACATTTCACCAAATACCATGTCTTCATTTACTTTCCCCCCCTGAAAGATCCGTCTGTGGTTTAAAACCCATTTGTCCATGTAAAAATCTTAGGATCAACAAATCAGAGATAACTTTTTACTTTCTTAAATCTACTTTATTACTATATACACATATATATGCTATACACACATCTCCATGCATGAAACATGCGTTTTGGCTTCTTCTGAGCTTCTCATGACGTGTAACCCTTGTTTCTGTCATTTCCTTCATTAACCCTTGTGTTGTCTTGCCGTCAACGATGACAATAAAAACATTTTGGTCAACAATTTTCAACATTATCGCTTTTTCCGACATTTCTATCACTTTTTTCAATGTTGTGGGTGCTTTTTTGGTGTTTTTATCCAAAGTTTTTGGATAATTTAACATGGACGTTTTCAACGCTTATTTTGACAGCACATTTTTTTTTTTTTTTTTATTGAAAACGGGTCAAATTTGACCTGAGGACAACATGAGGGTTACATATGACCAAGAAATCTAAAGGTAAAAGAAAACGCCATTATTATTGTGTTTGTGCTTTGTTACTTACAAATAACTGCAAATAATTTGTGTTCAACTCATTAAAGTTTGACTTTGGTTCCATCCCTGTAGGCAAGGCAGTTGCCGTGTTTATGTGCAGGAATATATATTGTAGAGCTGTGGACAACTCAGGCAAGTCAGACAGTCACAAGACAGTGACAGCGTAAAACACAGAGTTTAGACAGTTTTATGCCCCGTAGCAGTTCTCACAGAGGCACCATATCAGACGGGGGAAAGCTTTGCAGATGCTCCAAGGATGTACCGGGTCACTGCAGTGTCAGGAGGAGACACTCAGGGTTGTTCTACATGGTAAAGCCCGCGGAGACGTGTGAATAAGTGAGATGTTACAGACTGATGAAATTCCCAGAGAGCCTACGATGGATAATGTGATCCCAGCACAGTGATGCACAAACCAGATGGAGAGAGGTGCCTTCACGTTTCTCCTGCTCTCTTTTTTTAACACATTCTCACACACACGCACACGCACACACACACACACACACACACACACACACACACACACACACACACACACACCACACACACACATGCAATACCCAGACCTACATATAGAAAGACACACAAACTCCACACACACACACAACACACACACATACATACAGACCTACATACAGAAAGACACAAACTCACACACACATGCACGCACGCGCACACACACACACACACACACACACACTACCGGACCTATATACAGAATGACACAAAGTATATACACACACACTCTCACACACACACTCTCGCACATCCAATACCCAGACCTACATATAGAAAAACACACAAACTCCCACACACACACACATACATACAGACCTACATACAAATCACACACTCTCACACACACACACACACACACACACACACACTCTGTCTCAAACACACACACACATAACACACAACACCCGGACTTACATATAGAAAAACGTATACACACACTGTCTCTCACACATGCACACACACACACACAAACACACACACACAGCACACGCACACGCACACGCACACGCACACGCACACGCACACGCACACGCACACGCACACACACATACTCATTGCACACACCTGTCTAAGTCATGGGATATACAACCCTCAGAGGGGAAATCCATTTAGTCTGTGTTGTAAAATATTGTGATTTTTCACACTCTCGTATATATTTCTTCGCCTGCACAAAGTTTCCTTTGTCTTAAAAAAACTTCTAAAATGTTGCAAATAAACGTTCTTGTCTCAGCTCCTTAGAAAAAAAAACTTGCAACTGTCCGGCTCCATGCCCAAGCACTTACTGTAGAAAAATAAAGGCAACAAGTGCTTAATCATGGCGGTTTACACTCTAAATTTGACATCTGCTTTCATGTGATTCTATAAAATGGGGCTTAATATCTGCCAATTACAACAAGCAATAATTGATCTTTGTTGCAGATTTCATCCTGCAGACGAATCCACAAATCCTGACTGGCTCAAACCGAGGGATGGTTCCCCTGTTATCTGAAAGTGTCTTTTAATAGCCCTGGGAGCCAGGCGTCCCTCAGGCCCCTGCTGACAGAGTCAACACAACGCAGGGCCGCTTTGCAGGTCATAAACACTCTGTTGACAGTGGTCGGAGGCTTATTATCCTCAGAGCAAAGGACAGCGAGCTGGAGGGACCAACTCCAAACAACCCCAGCCCGCAGATTCAGACAAAGCCCTTGTTAGCAGGTCTCCTGCCAGTTCCCCGTCCTTTAGGCTAAATCAGGACGCCACACAATGAAACTCAGTAGTTCTTTATTTCAAAGTTATAGTAATAATTATTTTACAGACAGAGAAGATGATAATAATCCAGAGGTCTCTTTTAACGTTCATGGCTCAGGTCAGCCCAGTCTTTACATGTCCCATTTCCCTTAGAAAAGGTCCGTATGTGGACAACATTTCTATTTTCTTTTTGTTTTCAGTATTGAAAGAAATGACGGATAGATAGATAGATAGATAGATAGATAGATAGATAGATAGATAGATAGATAGATAGATATTTATTGATCCCAAAAAATGGGAAATTGCGCTATTACAGCCGCACACGTACATTAGTCACACAACACTTAATATAAATATAAATGAGATACTAGGAGAAAATAGACATACATACAGTATACATGAAATAATAACAATAATGATAATAATAGGAATAGAATATAAGAATAAAATATAAGAGCAAATATTTAAATATATACATTTACATAATATGATATAAATATATATTTTCTAATTACAAAAGAATGAAGAACTATGCAATGCTTATGCTTTGTTGTACCTTTGATGTGTGTTGTTGTTCTTTGGATGTATTGCGAGCATAAATGTTACGGATGTATGTATTCCAGCTCATGTAATATCCTTATGAAATAATAGACCCCAGGAAGAGTAGCTTCTGTTTAAGACAGACATGAGCTAGTGGGGGTTTTAATAAACACCCCGTACCTGGTAGATATTGGATTTTGGATTTTAAAGATTGTTACCGTGTGTGTCTGTGATTATCCACTCAACACATGTTTCTCTGATAGTTTTCTGTTTTTTTAACTAGAGACGTAGATCTCAACATCATCAACAAGTGCGTAGTGCTTGTGTATCTGCTACATGCGTGATCTATTGATATTTGATCAGGGCTGATATGACTAAGGAAACAGCCTTCCTATCAGTTAAATGTGGGCCAGAGGTCACTGCTGCATTGTGCGCCCACTGCTTCTGCTGCTTCTGCTCTCAACGAGCAGCTTCGCTGAAGCAGCGGTGGCTCAGCGGTGTGGAGCTGGCAGCTCGGCACAGAGAAGTGAGCATGTACCCCAGGGGGCCACAGACAGCCGAGCCCTCGGTGGATGAGAAGTGTCTGTGCTGTCAGCTTTGGTTCCCAGCGTGGCCTCTCCTCCTCGGTCGGCCCTCCCGCCCCCGCCGAGCCCCTCCCTGGCCCTTTGTGTGTGGACTCTGCTCCCTGTGGACTAGCCGCTCTCTGGCCTTTCACATGCGACTGTGTCCAATCACCCGGCTCACCCCCCTCTGAACCCAGAGCCTCTGTCTCCATCTCCGGCCAGCCCCTGACCCTAAGAGAGAGGGGGAGAGAGATTCAAAGAGAGAGAGGGGGGGGGGGGGGAGAAAAATTGCTATCACCGGTTTGATGAAAAAATGGCTGCAACCAACGATTATTTTCATAGTCGATTCATCTGTCGATTATGTTCTCGGTTGATCGATGAGTTGTTTGGTCTCTAAAATGTCAGAAAAAATTGAACGTCCATTTGACGTCCTCAAAAGTCTTGTTTTGTCCACAACTAAATTTCCTGTCACAGAGGAGAGAAGAAACTAGAACATATTCACATTTAAGAAGCTGGAGACCAAAAAATGACTCAAACCAATTAATCGATTGTCAAAATAATTGCAGATTAATTTAATAGTCGACAACTAATCAACTAATCGATTCATTTTGGCAGGTCTAGAAGAAAATCAATCACTTGCATTGAAGATGATGATGGAAAAAGTGAGCTGTAATGTCTACTGAAATAAATTAATAAAGACTCATCTGACCATCTGTGGTTTAATAATGCAGTTTGTCTATAAATAAATTAGAAATATATATAATAGTAATACTCATGCTACTAATATTAAAAGTAATCATAAAAGCAATGTGAACGAAGTGGTCATTACATCAATTATCAACGTTAATCAGTCAGGAGGGATGTTTTAATGGGAAATTACTCACCTACAAGCAATAATTTATGAGTTTTGACATAAAAGTCGTCATTACAATGTATGAAATTAGTGCTGATAAGTGACTTGACAGTATGTAGAGAAGAAACACACAATGGCAGAAAACTGGCAAGGATAATATCAGGTCTGTTCAACTGTGAAAACGGAGTTAAATCATTATAATATTAAAAGATTTTGCAAGAGATGAAGCATCCATTCTTCATCTGTCCTATCTCCACCGCCTCCTCCATCTTGTTTCCCTTCTCCTCCTGTGTCAGAGCTTTTGCTGGTTCGTTGGCGTTGGCGTTGGCCCCTGAGCGCCTGAGAGGCCCTCACTGGGTCGACCTAGACTCTGGGAGGATTGGACCGCACTTTCCAAAGCAGTCAGCTGTCAGATGGTGAGATGCACCTGCTGTCTGATGCAGGGCGGGCCCGCCCGCTGCCACAGCCGCCGCCGCTGCTGCCCAGCCAACGCTGGAGCACATAATTGCTGCCTCAAAGATGATTATGCTGTTTGCTCATGCCCATACGCACAACAGATGCTTATTTTACACCACCTAGCGATGAGGAAAGAGCTGCAGCCAACCAACATTCAGCCCGTCCAACCGACAGGTCTGATGCCAGAAATGACCCGTAGCTATTAGCTGTTCAAACATCCCCCCTCCATCCAACATCCCTCAATTCAATGGGCCCAGTGAGAGCTGGTTCAATCTACAAAGCACAGTGTATTCCACTCAAAAAAATGAGAAGTGCCTTTATGGCTTTGAGGCTGTTTGTGCTGTAGATGGAACCAAACAGAGAGGTACATTTCTTCAGATTTAGGTATATACAATATAAACTTGTGTGGACACTTAATTCTGGTCTCAATAACAAAAGTCTTCTTGCAAAAAGTGCAATAAGTAAGAGAACAAAGATCCACCTTGCCAGACATTGCCATGCATGCATGTAGTGGATAGTATCATCTAAAGTCAGTTTAATCCAAATGTTACCATATATTCTGTATGCACATTCTGCGCTCAACCCAATCAAGGCTGAATGGGTTGAGCAACAGTTATTTTGAATGTATATATTTGTTTTCTGTATTTATCGTCACCAAGGGAAATTCCATCTGTGTACTTATTGTGGCAATAGATATTTTTTTCTGATTCCGATGGTCATCTTTAGTGTAAATGTTATACACAGAATGTTAAGGACACACATCCCTTGGGTTGCAGGTTTTCTTCTGATGATCCCCTGCCTGCATTAGATGACCACAGCTTATTGTAGATGACAAATTAAACCATGTATTTTATCCCATCCCTCCAAAGTAAGTGATAACTTACTGTGTGGGTGGAAATAATTATTCACAGATTTCAACTAGCCTACAGGCTACATCATAAAAATGAGGAAACATATTTTCTTTTAAGTTGGAATTTTAGTGGGATAACATGTAAGAGTGTTATTTGTCAACCAAGAGAGAAAGACAAATATATTAAATTACATAATAAAAATCTTAAAAACCCATATTGCATCAGTGAAAAGTAACCCAAAATGAAATCGCATGATTAAATCAATAGATTTGTTGTGAATTAGCCTATGTGCATCATCACGTTAAACAAAGGGAATGATGTGTTCAGGTGTATTAACCTTCGCGTGATAATAAGTCACACAGGTAAGTGCGCAGAGGAGGAAGGAGGAATTTTATTTAATATTTTTTCTAAATTGTAAAACTTGATCATGCACATAATGTCTATGTGGGTAACACCCCCTCTTCTTTCTCTCTCTCTCTCTCTCTCTCCCTCCCTCCCCTCTCCAGGAGCCGTATGGAGCTGTGGGGCTGGGACATTCCTTGTTTGACGACCAGCTTCTCCGCTGCCATGATTTGCTGAGCAATTCGACACTGGCTTCAAAGATGCGTGTGTGGAAGAGGCAGCGGTAGAGAGACGGAGACCGAAACCTGGGGGAGACGTTATAATAACGGGTACACAGACAGACAGAGAAAGTGAGATAGTGTGGGGACGTAACGCTTTTATCCAATACGAGGACTTCAAACTTCCCAGAAGAAAAGTCTTCACTACCTCAACTCGAGTTCAAACCAGGGGGAGTTGTCGCACCTTGGCCCCGAAGCCTGCGCTGCTCTGCGGGTCTACAAAACTCTCTTTCACCCTCTCCACCTCCGGCTGTTTTCATGTTCCTCCCGTCGTCTCGCACTTTGAGCCCGTGTCTAATGGAGGGCCCCGTACGGATTTGCCTCCAGAAGAATGCGTTTTGCTGCTAATTCACCCGACGGCTCGCAGCTTTTGCCCTCCTGCACGAGAGGTAAGGACGGGGCGGAGGGGAGGCAGACAGGGCAGGGGAGTCCCCGGGCAGGCTGGCCGGGGGCTGGGAGCGGTTTGGGGGAGGCTTCGGTGTAGCCTACGCACCAGGCTAGCTGGGCTTTTCTGGTAGTAACAAAAGAAAAAGTGACCTTCAAAGAAGCAGACAGCTCCACAGTGCCAGTTTAATCTGTTTCCCAAACATGACCGTGTTTTCTTAACTTTGTATTGTGGGTAGCTTAAAGTAGAGAGCCGTGGCACGGAGAGCCAGCAGGCTACGTGCTCCGTCTGTGTGGCAGTCTGGTGTGCGGGGGCGCCCGTGTACGAACATTACTATTCGGTTCATGAATTGACTAACTCCACAAAACTCCACATTATAGACTATATCTACAGTTGCATGTAGCCTACCTACATAGGCTACTCTGACTCCAAATAATGACTTTAATATTTGTTACATTTGCTCTTTAACGTCCAGTTCTATTGACAACATTGACAATTGAAAATGTGATTTCTCAAGATGAGTTTGTAAAAGATTATTATCTGCACACAGAAAAAGACTGACCAGCATGTATAACCATGCTTTGTATTTTGGCTAAAATCACCCCAAATCATTTGAATTCTCATTATTATTCAGCAGTTATCTGTAGGTAGGTCTATTCATTCCAGCACAGCTCAGGGCACTGTGTTGTCTCAGAGGTGGATGTAACACAAGCACAGGCATACATACATATTTGTTTGGTAAACAGCCCTGGAAGGCAGGGACACTTCCAGTTGAAAACAGATGGCCTGTGGCTGCATTTCTGCTTTGAAATATATGAAATCTATTTTTTTTTCTTTTTTAGAAATGGCATCCCTCCATTGACACATTGGTGTCACAGAGTCATAAAAGGTGAACATGGAAAGGGTCGATGTGACGCATTGCTATGCTCTAAAGTTATACTTTTTTTAAAAACAATTACAGATCTGCTTTAGGAACCAACTTTTTGCCACATTGACCACTATGGTAGCTTAGACTAATATGTAGTGTTTTTTTTTTCTCTCTCTCACAGACAGAGACCCTTTATTGTTGTAGGTACATCCCCTGAGGATATCATACATGTCTGTTTGGTAAATCCATGTTGGTATTGCTGTAAAATGTGGCAAGTGCACAAATCACTGCAAAGCAAAGCAAGTGTAGCCTACCTGCCTGCTTGCATGAAGGTGTCATTGTTTACGGATTGGGAATGGGATTTATTGCTGGCTTTTGATTGGGGATTAGTTGAGGTATACAAATGATAAAAGCACCAGAGGCACAGTAAAGATGCAGATGTGTTTGTAGTCTGATCAACAACATCAAACTGCCTTGTTCCTATTGGCTCAATTTCTTTTTTTTATTCGGGCTCACTTTTTTTTTTCGTCAATGTTGGAAGAATTCCAAAAACAAGAAGAAGAAAAAAAAAATTAGATGTGTCAAGTAATGCCCTGACTAACAGCTCAGGACTGAGTGTGCAAGTGTGCACATGAGCTTATTCTACTCCGGCCTCGCTGTGTTGTGATCCGCACCGCTGCACCTCAGGAACTTTTAAAGGATAACAACTCTACACTTTAGAGTTTTTGAGTCACAGATAGACCTATTCTTACATTTGAACAGCAATCCACATTGTAAAAAAAAAAAAAAGTTTTATATCAAAAGAGTAAAGTTAGTTTTGTATTGTGTTGCTGTTATTATATAAGTAGGCTACATCATACACTATGCATGGAGATTTAAAGGGGCATCATAATTCTGAGTTAAGACTTTGGTAAGGTCTTTCAGAGCACCAAAAAATGAATGATGGAGTAAAAATGATAGTAACATTGTGACAACGTGACAAGTTCCTCACTTATTTCGTGCCCCCAAGTCATTTCCGCTGTATGCCGTTCACTATCATCGGAGCTCTGGGGACTTTTGTTACATAGGGGGTAACTCTCAGGAAAACCCGACACTTAAAAAGTTTCCGAGAACAAAGTCTTGAATCCCTCTCGAATGCATGACATCCAGTCAGTGGGACGCACATGGCTGCTCTCAGATAAAACACTTTCAAGTTCAAACAGTTGCTCGTGCATTGTTGCGTCGGTGGGGGAACAAGAAGACACTTCCGATGCCTTTTGAAATCCTTTCAGTGCTCCCCAATATTGGGTGAGCTTTTGACAGGGGCACAGAGAGATTTGCTCTTTGTCCTAGGGCTCGGTCGCTGACGGCGTTTCACTTTCAACCCTCCCTCAGATTTTGATACTGGGTCTGTTCCGGGAGGTATTCTTTCCTTATGTGTTAATTCATTTTATTTATTATTTATTTTGTGTGAACACTTTCTTTCAACCTGCCACGTTCAAACTCAATTCCCCCCCATGATGCACCACATTTAAATACCTTTCCCGCTCGCTCTTACAACTACAACATTGGCTGCGTTACATTCTGGTCACTCTGTGTAAAGAAAAAAAAAAAAATTTGGTTTGTTTCTTTGTTGTTGGAAATATTTCAACATGGCGTCGTATTGATGGGCCTTTTTCTTCATAGAAAATATAACAAAATAGACCCATTAAATCCAAAGCTAAAACACCAATAACTGGTGGATTTCAAGCTGAACATAAAGACCTGTAGACTATTTTTAGTTTTTTGGTATTGTGTGGGATTTTCCCCACAGTGACTATTTGTAATGTCATTGAATCACACATTGACCGAGCCCCAGAGTCCTGTTTTTATTTTCGTTTTTTTTTTTGTGTGACTCGCAGGGAAATTAATAAACCATTAGCGGTCCCGGCTCTTATCAGACAGAGCTGAACAAAGCACAGCTCTGCCATTAAGCCAACCCCAAATAATGTTAGAGCCATTAGGGTGCTCGCTAATGATAAACACATGTTGCTGTAGGAGAACTATGTTAAGTGGGCAATTTGAATGGAGGCATGTGTAATGATACCAGCCGCTGCTCTCATAATGGCTCTTTTGATTTTTTTTTTTTTTTTTTTCTGATCACACAACCCCATATACGCTCCAACAATGACAAATTATTGTTGAATAGTAGCAGTTGAGGTAAGAGCTGGATTTCCATAGCAGGCGATCATGATTCATTAAAGTTTACCTTTTTAATGAATTATGATCTTTACTATGGAAATTCATGAAAGGTAAAACCAAGAAGCCTGGTCATATATGAGTGAAATGAAGTGATATTGGAGTTTTTTTTCCTTTGTTTTGATATTGAAATAAAGACTCTTGTGTTAGTTCTGGTATGAGTATTCAATCAGAACTATTTTGGATTACTTTGGGCTTTACTCTCTCCGAGTATATAGGACGAACAAGAATCAATAAATAAAAAAACAATAGTCATGTTACAAAAAGTCAAAAAAGGTAGCACATCTAAGGTTCCCAGGTTTAGGAGGACAAAATACTAAATCAATAGTCTAATACCAAAATAATAGTCGTCAGATGAGAAAAATTGTTAGTCGCAGCCATGCTTCCAGCTGTTGATGTGATGGTAAAGTGGATGAATGTCTATGTGGTGGGAGAGGGTGTGTCTAAATGAGGGACTATATAGGTATATTTTGGGCACCTCAATCTCATTTTCCAGGCCGTACAGACTGTAATCCTCAGCCCTGGCCCTAAAGTGAATAAAAAAACCTAAATCATAACATGGTTTGGTTGTTTATATGGTTTTAACGCTGGGATCTGTCATTTTTATTGCTCCAAAGGACCTTTTGCCTGTGAAAAAATTTCGGAGAGCCATAAAGCAAGAGAGAAAATCAAAATTTCTGAGCAGCCACCTTATTTTTCATCGTCATCACAATATTTTGACAGCTGTAATTAAGCCTTACTCGTTTACTAAATCTCCGATGGCTAATCCATTTCAGCTTCTTAGTATAATGAAGTAGAATTTAGTGGACTGTTGTGTGGTTGCGTTTGACCCGCCAAGTAACCATTCCCAAACGAAAAACCTGGCTTGTTTTGAACGCTTGACACATAGCCCTCCTTTTTCCTCTCATTGCTCAGGGATTAAGTCATATACTGCAGCCTTTTTTTCACCATTTTGATAATGCTGGCCTTTACTCTGTGAGCTTCAGCTCCCATTCGTCAAGGACAGAGCCATAGCTCAGGCCCCATTAGATGGACAGAAGAGAGTTTTGGGCAGCATGCCAACGAGCCCCCATGTTCAAGGAGCTGGGGAGGGGGGGGGGTGCTGAATGACAACATCCAGCAGCCATGAGCAGGGGGTCGATGGGAAAGATGGGCAGGTTCAGAGAGAGAGAGAGAGAGAGAGAGAGATTAAGTACTTGTGACTGCTGGGTTGGTGATTGCACCCTGCAGCTGCAGTGCTAACAAAAAAAACTACTTTCCACCCTCCGTTTTCCGCCCTAAATTTATTCCAGGGCCACGCTGCGTGTGGAGTTGGATAAATTGAAGCTGTGTTGAAGAAGCTGGGAAGGCAAACGCGGTAGCTGGAGGTGTCACCCGTGTTTATGCGGAGCTGTCGTTAGTAGCACTCCTTATCTTCTCGGAGTTCACGCCGTCATTATTTTAACTACATGTGTCTCTGAGTGGGACCCACCCCCCTCCCCATTTCTTCCCATGTCCCCCCTACTCTGACAGATGATCCAAACAGCCCGGCGCTGACTCGCCTCACTATGCAAGCATGTTTCTCCAGCAGGTTACAGATAGGCTGCATGCTTCCGCCGGTACAACTCCTTCTGAAATGTCAAAGGTGAGCCGACTGTAGCCCGGTGTAAACACCAGCTTTCAGCAGACGGTCGTGTTGGGTTTCTAAAAAATTCAGAACCTTGAAGGACCTGAAACTGGATAATGATTTTCGAGAGATTTGAGTATTGAAATGAGAAACATCGGGGCGTAATTGTTAAGACAAACAAACAGTTTTTGGAGCAGCAGAAACAGATGTTCCAGCCAGCCACCGAAATGCAGCGAGACGAAGCCATGTAGGCTGCAGGGATGCAGGGCACGGAGCTCTGCTTCATCTCTGAAGATGGTTTTCTGGAAATAAAGGTATATATATATGTATATATATATATATATATATATATATACTGTACATGTATATACTGTACATGTATGTTCTCCATATGACAAGGGAATGTGACCCAATGCCACACAGGACGCTTTGTGGAAAAATGGTTATTGTCCAGATGGGTACAGTTAATAAAAATACCTCAGCAGCAGTTTGTGTGACACAGAAGGAGACTTTGATAGAGACCATGATTTCAGTGTAGGAAAAAAAAGTGGTGTACTGTAAAATCAAATCTCATAGGTAGCTGGCTACACCTCTCACTGCAAAATACTTTGTCGGTCCTGAGCCGCTTGAAGCACCCCGCCATTTTTTTGGTTTTGTCTGACGGATTTGCAGTTTACTTTTTTTGTAGATAGCCTGTTTATCATTTCGAGGGAGGGAGGCTTTTTGGCTTGTGTAGCTGTTGTACATGTATGTGACTCATGAAGCATGACCACCGCGTGCATGATAGAGAGCAAAAAGTACCCCACGAGCGTCTGACGTGGCATTTTTACACAATACTCGCCACTGGCCAAAAAACAACAACCTTTCTCATAATTGCCAAGCAAAGACATTATAAGACCAGTTGTCTGCAGCCTTGTCTTGTGTAGTGTTCTTAATGATTCCTCAGCTCTAGGGAAAATTTAAGGGAGTGAACTTCTGAACCGGACCTTTGCTGACAGCTCTCGCGGCAAAGAATTTCAGAACTTTTTTTTTTTTTTTTGCATCCTCAGCGTCTTCCTGTTTGCAAGATTCATTTCTTTTTCCCTTCCTGTAAACTGACCCCGCTAAATATGCCTGACTTAGTCTGTCGCCCCAGCGTGGGCTCCGAAGAGTTAGTCTTTTCTTCTCGGAGCTGTGAGCGACCACAGCTTTCTATTTCAAATGTTGAACCAATAAGTCACATCTGACATGGGTTTTCTGCGAACCAGAATATGTGTGCTGTTGAAAAGCCAGTGCAAGGATCAGCAAGACTATATTAAGGCAAAACTAGTGGCTGGCACTCCCCTCCGGCTGACAAACAGGCTACTTGTTTGAAGGGCTGTTTTTCTCCCAGATCAGAGTGTGAGGCAGTGTGGGTACTGCTGTTGCCTGCCTCCGGGCCTGTGGTTAGGGGTGCCATTTTGGGCCTTCCCTTCTCCAAGATGTAGCCCCTTAGGGAGCAATGGAACCCCTCATTTATAAAAGATATTCAAAGTGAGCGGAGAAATCCAAGCCAGAAGGATAAAACCTATAATTGGTCCAGCCGTCTGCATTGTTCTGGGCAGATCCTCCGGCATGCTGCAGGATGCATTTCTGCCTTATGATGAATGAAAACACATCTCGGGTTTGACTGACTTTAATCAAGTCGAATAAATCACTGTCATTGCTTTGTGGTACTTTTAGACAGTAGCAAACACACACAGACCTACCGAGAGAATGCACTGAGTAAGCATACGCCATGGTTTCTGTATTATTGCTATGTTTTGCTGTTGTCATGACTGAGGTTGTGTTTCTCTTGGCTCCATCCGAGCACTACGTCATCACCCCAAAGCTCTTCTCACCTTAAAAACTCCAGCAAAGATCAGCCCTGGACCCCAAATATTGTGTAGAGTTGTTGTTTTTCTACCGTTTGACCAAGAGCCAGAAGTGGAATCTTAGATTGTGTGTGTGTGTGTGTGTGTGTGTGTGTGTGTGTGTTGGCGAATCACCACCAAGTTTGTTTTGTGATCACTCGATTGCCGCACAACAAGCGTGGAGTGTTACAAGGCGAGACGGATAAACATTTAGACAAACTAAATAAAGCATTCGCACACTCTGTTCGGGACTGCCTATTTATCTTTGGGTCCTCCAAGGTGTACGTACACGGGTGCTGGTTTGTTTGGGGTTTTGCGAGAGATTTGTGGAGTTGGTGAAGAAGACATTCTATTTTAACACTAGTTTCTTTTAATGGTCTGCTGGCTGGATGTGGAGATCAAGCAACGCTGTCTGTCTCCCCCCCCCCCCCCCCCCACCTTGTGAATATACAGCCATCTCTCCATTATATTTGCCGGTAATTTATCTTTCTGAGAAATGGAAATACTTAGTGTGTACTTTCTTTCTCACGCCTCTCAAATGACAAACAAAGACAAGGCAATCGCCCTGAAAGCAACTCTGTTGAGGTTTATTCCTCGATGTGTTTTTTAAATTTTTTTTAAATACTGACTTTGAACAACCTCTTGTTAGTATCTATTTAGACGCCCTGCCATTTTGTTTTGGTTGCACATGTTTGGAATTACATTATCAGATAGATGTTTTGGTTTGAAAGTACTTTTGGGCGGCAGCCAGGGACCTATCAGGAGGAGAATGAACAGAAACTGTTGTCCGCGTCTTTGCCGCTTGTTGCCGTAGAGACGCGGGCAGTGATGGAATCCAGGAGAGTTTGGGAGGGACGAGAGACTGAAGGGAGAAGGAGTTTTTTGGGGGGGGGGGGCAGCTGGATCAGATCACTGTATGACCAATAGATCACTGCCCACACAACAGCATTTCAAAACAGAGATAGTGTCTTGACTCCCCCGGCAAAGGTGGACGTTTTCAAGGCATTTGGCAAACGTAATCCTTTTTTCCCCTCCCTTGCATCGACGTCTTTTCCCATCATCCCTCTAATCAAGGCTGATATTGAAGAATGTGCGGCCTCCTCTGCTTCAGTGCCACGGCTGCACAATCCCGACTCGTCTCTCGCCTGGCGTGAAGAATCAGACTCTTGGCACATGTTGGACATCAGTGTTATAACACACCCCGCGGGCAAGACGGCCCTCTTGTGCATTCCTCCTTTCCATCAGAATTACCTTTTCTCGTCTGAGCAGACGTTCCCCCGTGGGCTGAAAAGCCTGTGAAATCAGCCGGAAGGGCCCAGGCCGCCCCGACAATGAGGCAGGGTTGTTAGTTACATGCGCTTTGCAAAAAGGGTCTCGAGGTGGCCTTGTATGGCGGCGATACCCGGGGATCTGTTTCCAGTGTCCGAGGCCGCTATTAAGTTTCGCCCCTGTGGTTAATCCCGCTGTTCAGGTCCTTGGGAAACAACCGCACCTCCCCACCCTCCTGTCTCTCCCCCCTCTAACTGATTCCCAGGAAAAACAAGGCATTGCAGAACAATCTCCAATTAAGATGGGTCTTACATACTGTACCATTCAGTCTCTCTCTCTCTCTCTCTCTCTCTCTCTCTCCCCTGTCTCAATCTTTCTACCTCCCCTCCCTTTCTCTCTCTCTCCACCTCTCAGCTCTCTGTTTTTGTCCGCCTTGGGGCTAGAATTAGCGCTGTCTCCCAGGTCCCGGCCCTGGCACTTTGGGAGGGTCGGGATTTTGGTGAACTGAGATGTTGGGGGAAAGGGGGGTGGGGGAGGGGGGGGGATGTGTGTCCTCGGTAAACAGGGCTTTGTGGGATGTGACTGTCTGATCCCCAGGGGCCTCTCCTTTCATTCCCCCCTCTCTTCTGATCCCATACCACGGCCGTGTTGTCAGGGCTGCGGCGTCTCTGGGTTCTGGGACCTACGTGGCCTCGCCGTTACCCTGCGCCTCCCGGACTGCTTCTGCTCTGTCCTCCTGCGGTCAGACACACACACACACACACACACACAGACACACACACACACACACACACACACACACACACACATAGAGAGCAGTGTCTGAAATACAGACTGTCAATGGAAGGTGTATCTCGTTTGTCTTCTGCAGTCACATTCTGTTGAAGTCATTTATCAAGGGGACCTGCATTAACTTTCTGCAGGATGTCAGGTTCAGACAAGGGCACTCATTTTGTATTATGGATTGAATAAACCCTTCAAATGTGATTTTTCTCATTGCGAAATGAAAAAGGGCCCCTCTTCTTTCCCCCTCCTAATTCCCTCTTTCTTTTTCTTACTTTCTCTCACCCATTTTTTTTAGCTCACTCCTATTCTCAAAGTCTGTCCCACTTTTAATAACGTCTCAACAGACGGAGTTAGACCATACCAGAGGCCCAGTCTTTCCACTCATTAGTTTCCTCCATGGCCCAGGGCCGCCTCTGTGGACTCCCCCAGACCAGCAGCCCATAATGGTCCCCTAGAGTCTCTTCTCTCAGGACGCTCTTCCCGATGTCTTTTGGGCCGAGCTGAATCATCAGTCAGTTTTGGCAGACGTGGAAACGAGCTCAGCCATTATCTGTACGTCTATCTCTGAGCCAAATAAGGAGGGCGGAGAACTGAGTCGGGGCTTGGCAACTTTTTACATCCTCGTGAATGTTTCACCTCTTTTCACCCCCATCTCCTTTTACTTCTCTCCCAGAGAGCTTTGCTTTCAATTATCTCTCATATGCTTCCCCCCACATTGGCTCTTATCATCTTTTTAAATGTATCTCCCATCTTGTGTATGTGGGTCAGTCTCTCTCTCTCTCTCTCTCTCTCTCTCTCTCTCTCTCTCTCTCTCTCTCTCTCTCTCCTCTCTCTCTCTCTATGTATTTCTGTGTCCATCTCTTTGTTTCTCAAAATTCAATTCAAGGGGCTTTATTGGCATTAAAGTTTCAATAACAATGTTACCAAAGCATCAGACAAACACAATAAACAGTCTCCGTCTGTCTGTCTGTCTGTGTCACTCTCTCTGTCTCTCTCTGTGTCTTAGTCTTTCTATTTCTGTCTCTTTGTGTGTGTGTGTGTGTGTGTGTGTGTGTGTGTGTGTGTGTGTGTGGTGTGTGTGTGTGTGTGTGTGTGTGTGTGTGTGTGTGTGTGGTGTGTGGTGTGGTGTGTGTGTGTGTGTGTGTGTGTGTGTGTGTGTGTGTGTGTGTGTGTGTGTGTGTGTGTGGTGTGTGTGTGTGTGTGTGTGTGTGGTGTGTGTGTGCGGCTGAGGAATGCGTGCTGCAGATCCTCTGTCCATGAGATGCGGGGCGAGTGCAGACAGGTTTGGGGTACAGCATGTGAGTCAGCTTCAGCGCACAGGTCAGATTAGACCATCATACCAGAAAAGACTTGCTCTTTCTCTCATACGCCCCACTGCTTCCTCACGCTGAACGCCTTCATCTCCAACTCTGAGCTTCATCCACTTCCAGGCATTCGTTCTCTCTCTGTCTTTTTAAGATACACCTTTCCAATTGACTGAATATAGAGTATATACCACTCTGGTATTGATTGCCAGAGCCTTCAGGATTGCCCCCCTGCTAGTGAATCAGTGTTGGAGAGGCTTAGTGATAGGCCTGCATGTCATGAGCAAAATAGACGTTGTTGAATATCACGATAACGAGATTACTTGCGAAAAATTAATAAAAAAAACATGCAGCGAATTGCTTGTGAAATTGAAAACAAATGAAAGGAAATAATTTCCAACATTCTGTTATTGAACAAATTGAACATTGGTTTAAATATGAAAGGCTCAACTAAAAAAAAAGAATGCCCATTACCCTTTAAAGTGCAGTTTCCCCTCAGTGTTTTCTTTCAACTAACTCTAGATCTCGGAGTGTCTTTCGCAATATGTCGCAACCTTTCGCGATATAATATATGGTTCCACTTGATATCGCGATAACGATACATACACGATATATAGTGTGCAATCCTATTTTGGGAGGTTTGCCGTCGACTTTTGTTCAGCTGTGCAGTGTTGTGAAGCGGGGAGGCCAGGCCCCCGCCTCAGTCAGCAGCACCAGTTGCGACCTGTTCTTCCTCTGCCCTGCAGGTCTTTGATGCTCCGCCGCGTTGCCTTTGTCCCTGTTTACCCAATACGACAGGGATATGGGCCAGCCCCATATGCAGGCAGATGGGGCTTTAAGTATTTCCTGCAGAGAGGAGGCCAAATAGAAGTGCAGGTGCTAAACACCCCCCCACACCACACACACACACACACACCACACACACACACACACACACACCACAACACACACCACACACACACACACACACACACACACACACACACACACACACCTCGAACCCCTTCCCTTCCCTGAGGGCAGCCTGTCAGTGTGTTTATTTTCTCCTGTGTCATCACCAGGGATCCCTCTTGTCCTACCAGGGGATATATGGTGCTATTCCTGTGTCAGAGTTTTGTATTACTCCCACAACATATAAATAAAGATGCTGCCTCTCAACACTACATCTCTGCTATGGATTTCTCTGAAAGGGGACATGATGGATAAACTACAAAAAAATAATCCAAAAAAAGTAAGACTGAGTGAGGGGCTCACGCTGTCTAAGAAGACTGCTGTTTTTTTCTCGCTTTAACACACTTAAGCCAGGTGTCACTCAGACATTTCCCAAACATACATGGGTCAACCCCCCCCCCCCCCCAAAAAAACGGAACTTTTCCACTTGAACTCACTGACACTCAACTCATTTATTTTCATAAACTGTCTAACCCTCTGTCTGTATATCAGCTTTCAACCGTCTGTTTTGTACGCTAGATGTCTCGTCAATTTATAGCCGATCATCCCACCTTGACAATGGCCATGCATCTCCAACCTAAGTGCAATAACAGGAGGGTAACACAATATCAGATTTGGGATAGGAGCAGGAAATGTGGATTTTTTTTTTTTTTTCTTCCTTTAAGGAGTATAGTCTGGAGTTTTGAGAAGGGGAGCAGAGCAGTGAGGGAGTGGGCTGGCCGCGGATCAACATGGGACCGGAGGAGACAACTCTCTGGCCCAGCCGCCTCCACGTGATAATAGGGCGGCTCGATTATGGAGAAAAAAATCATTATCACGATTGTATTGATAGGATTGTTTAACACGATTACTCAATGAACTTTGGAAAGATGTTGCATTTATTGAACTTAAAAAAACACTGTTTTCAACAGGGAAAACACCTTGAACTGTGTAATTTCCCTTCATACTTTTCCTGTTTTCCATTCAGAATACACAATAAGAGTGCACTTGCAAAATAATCGCTTTTTGTAGTCATTAGGCGCCAAAATCATAATCACGATTACAATGTTGATTATTGCACAGCCCTCTCTGATTGGGACTTCCCCATCTACCAAAGGGCCACTCCAGTTTTTGTCTGGGCGTCTGCTCAGGAAGAACCAAGACTTCCCTGCCTTTCCAATGCAGCCGGGTGCAGCCAGCATCGGGACAACTCTCCGTGATGAGGGATACAAGATATCCTGTCTGTCTCCACTGGGGCGGCTTCATGGTGGCGGATGTCAGAGGAAAGCCAAACAGATAAGAGGCAGGAATGATGCCCCTGTGTTTCCTCGTTGAGCCAGATCGATGGGCGAGATAGGCAGCTGTGTGTGTGTGTGTGTGTGTGTGTGTGTGTGTGTTTACACAAGGGCACCCAGTCGGTGCTGAGGTGCCCGAGTGCTACACCCACTGGGAGGAAGTCCCTGGTTAAAGTAAGAAAAGAGAGAGAGAAATCTCCGGTTACACATAGTACCGTGTGCCAAGGTGCCTGTGCTTGGCTGTGCATTTTTTTAATTTTTTTTTTTTATAGCACTATTGTTATTATTGTAATTATATATCATTATTCCGGCAGGGAGAGAAAGATAGTTTCCACTGATGACATGGGGGCAGTGTGCAGGGCCTGTTGCAACTTGTGGGATGGAGAATTGCTAGCCTGCGAGATGTGGGTTTGATCTGCTCGAATGAGCATGCACACACTAAAACTGGAGCCTGAAATGCAGAGTGTACATAAGGCAGTATGTTTAATCCCAGTCCAAAATTACAGAATCCTGATTGTTTTTACTAGTTTTTAATGTTTATCTGAGGGCTGAAACTTATACGATAATTTACATTGTTGTTTGATCTGTGGATTGTTTTCTGGATGAATGGATTACTTGTTTGTCTCTAAAATGTCAGAAAATGTTGAAAAATGTGGATCAAAGTTTCCCAAAAGCCCAAGATGACGTCCTCAAATGTCTTGTTTTGTCCACAACTCAAATATATTCAGTTTATTGTCACAGAGGAGGAAAGGAACTAGGACTTATTCACATTTAATAAGCCAACATCAGCAAGTTTTTTTCTATTTGTTCATAAAAAATGACTCAAACCTATTAATCGATTACCAAAATAGTTGGCGATTTATTTAAGAGTTGACAACAAATCAAAATTGATTAATCTTTGCAGCTCTAGTTTCTTTTAAGCTCTTTTACACCTGCTGTGTGTGTGGAGGGTTTGGTAATGTGTATAAACAGTGAGGATGTGTGTGAGTGAAACGGGGGAGCGCTGGAGGTGACCTCGGGGGGCCGGCCCAGGGCCACCAGACACCCGCTGGTCCATCCTCTCTCTCTGCTCCACCCTGACCTTTGATCTCGGGGTGAGAAGGGGGCGGGAGCCAGGAGCTGGGAGAGTTTATTATTTCCTGCCTCTCCTCTCCTCTCAGGATGCCCTCAGAGAGAGAAAGATGAAGAGAGTGAGAATGAGAGTGGTGGAAGAAGTATTCAGCTCCTTTACTTAAGTAAAAATACTACTACCATACTGTATGAATACATTGTTACAAGGAAAAATCCTGCATTAAAAAAGTTACTTAAGTAAAAGTCTGTAAGTGACATCAGGAAAATGTACTTAGTATGTACTCAAAAGGACCCAAACAGTTGTGTGTTTAATGGTCTAATCATTTCAGCTGGGTGTTATATTGTTGGCTAGTTTCATATATCATAAACATCAGATTTGTTTAAGCCTCCTGTTGTCCTCGGGTCAAATTTGACCCCTTTTAAAAATGTCTATATCCGAAATATAGTTTTTTTTTTTTTATTAACCAAAGTACAATTGATCACTTTCATTCCTGACTGCACTCATCTGTTCATTCCTCTGATCTTAACTATTAGTCAAAATAATTCATAATTTCAGCTCTTTTAATTTAAATATTAGGTGTAATTCTGTATAAATGAGGGTTATTGACCATGAATTCCAAAATATACTGTAAAACTAGTGGTAGTAAGGTGGTGTTAGTGAAAACTAAAAACAAAAGTCTGAAAATTGACAAAAATGTCAAGTTCTTGTCAGTTTTTGACCTGGGAGGACAACACAAGGGATAAACTACATGTGTTCTGTTCTGCAATTTTTAATTAATTAATAAATTAATTTTTAAACTAACTAGTAACTAAATCTGTCAGATTAATGTAGTGGAGTAAAAAATACAATATTTCTCTCTGAAATATAGCGGAGTAGAAGTTGAAAGAGCCATGAAAAGAAAAGACTCAAGTAAAGTACAAGTACCTCAACATTTGGACTTGAGTACAATCAGCCAATCGACAGAAAATCCATTGATTAGGTATTCAGGCCATTTGTCAAGCAAAAGTGCAAGAACATTTGTTTGTTCCACAATAAACTAAATTGTTACAGAAAATGAATCCAGAGATGGATCGAAGATGGTTGCAGCCCGGCTCCAAACTGTTCCCCACCGGGACAGAGTTGCCATTTTAGTCTCGCCGCCCTGCAGCCTTTAGAGGAGGCTAAATAAACTGACCTGCCGGAGTGTCGCGCAGATGAAACAATGTTAGAAACCTGTTCAGCTCTAACGATCCCACCCAGACATCGTCCATTTAATTTGACCCAGCCTTCTGCCACAGGTCGGCCCTTCTGCTAACGCCTGCGAGCCACCAAAGCGCTAGCTTGAATATCACAGCTGGACGGCCATTGTTCCGCCGCCCTCAGGCTCAAACCTTGGTAACCAACCAGGAACCTGGGATCAAAGCTGGCCCGGATTACTCTTAGAAAAAAGGAGGAGGAGGTGCCGCGGTTGGAGTGGGGTCGGGGTTGAAAAGGATAGAGGAATGCTCCTAATTACGTGCCCTCCAGTGTGTCTGGGCCTGCACTTGAGGCTACAGTGAACCTATGAGGAAGCAACACAGTGTGACAAGAGAGTGATATTAGGAGTGAGGCGACAGTCTCTCCACGGCCACTCCATTAGCGGGAGATCTCAGCGGCCCAGTGGGAGAGAGGGGCGAGGGGGGCTGGACATTCCAGCCTCCGTGGAGACACGGCAGCGGGTGAGAACAGGGGTTAGAGGAGAGGCTGGGAGGTGGAGATCAAGGAGTGTGTAAAGAGGATGTGTCGTGAAGATAAGAATGATTGTCATACGTGATTCATTTGGAAGCTAATAGATTTTTTTTTCCCCTCCTCTCAGATCCACTGATCTAAGAATGATGTCACTGGATTTTCACCTTGAAAACTCATGTACGGACGCTGATTGACTTAGATTTTGGACAATCTGTGACAGAGGACCATTCTCAGTTTGATCAAAATCTTAAGTCTCAGTTGGATAAGACAATTGCCGTAGACGATGCAGATTAAAAAAAAAGTCCTGCAAAGGAACAAGACCAGATTTGACTTACCTGTGGGAGATGGGGTCTGGGTCGGAAAGGTTCTGCTGAGGCAAAATGTAGAAAATCAAATATCACAGTATTTGTAACCAAATACATCAATGTCGTTATTGTGGTGTTATCCTAGAGTTGACTATTGGTGCTTTCACATAATATTACCACATTGAGACTTCTGATGAATAATCATTAGCAATGATGTAATGATTAAGTGGGCAAAGTCAAATAATAGAACAGCTATAACTTTCTGTAAGTTCAGAAAAAGACTTCACTTTACTGTAATGCAGCTCTTTAAAACCAGGAAAAGACAACACTTAACACCCGATATTACGGTATCTAAAATCTAAGGCGATATCTAGCCTCATATATCGATGTTGATATAAAATCGATATATTTCCTAGCCCTGGCTGACAGGCAAACACAAACATGCAGACGAATGGAAATCTTAAGTTTGCATTGTTTTAGAGAGAGCTGGTACTCTTCCTGTTTACACTGTCAAACCTGAGAATAAAGAATGTCCTCTCCGAACACCACACAGCGACCTTCTGCTTTCTCGTGGGTCCTTACAGTACCTGCACCGACAAAAATTCCAGTTCCAATGAAACAAACTCTTAAACCAGTTGATCCTCTGAAAACCTCTTCCCAGCTTGTTTTGTCCGTTGTCATGTAGCTCAGCTCTTCTTTTGCTCGTACGGATGCTGTCACGTCTCCACGCAGATTTCTGGTCTGATGGGTTGTTTTTTTCTTCTCCTCTCTGTTGCAGGTTTGCTGAACAGACGAGGGCGTGCGTGCCGGGCAACACGGCTGCTGGCAGGGGTCAGAGTGCACCATGGACAGTGGCCTCAGGGTCCTCTTGTCCACTGTGCTGTGTCTCAGCCAGGCCCTGCTCATCGCCTGCTCATGTAAGTCCCTTATCCTGCATCTTAACACGGGTGGAAGTGGTGTGATCCCCTAAAGCAAAGATCTTCAACAGGCAGTCCGGGACCCTTAGGGGGTCCTCAGAGTTACTGCAGGGGCCCACCAAAGGATTGTTTCTTTAAAAAAACAAAAGAAAAATGTATCATGAATCCAACAGATTATTAGCACATATAGATCAACCAAGGTAAGGTTAGGTAAGGTAGCCACTAAGGTAGTCATCCACAGATACAGTTCATCCTAAGGATTCACTCTGCTACATGTATACCAATAAACCCTACTAAAAATCTGTGGTTTTCTATGCACTAAAAAGGTATGGATAAAGGCTTTAGGCCGCCCTACATGTTATTGTTAGGCCCAGTTTAATATGAAATAGGGTTTAACAGATACTATTTTTTTAAAGGCTGATGCCGAAAGTATTAGTAGTTAATGAAACCGATATCGGATATTTGGAACCAACATGTATTTACAGTGAAAATGAAAAGATGTAAGTCAAAAGATTTTGGAATATTTCAAACTCCTACGCAAAACCTTGATTAAATGCTTTGAGCAATTATTTGATATATGAGAAACTTTCAACATAACCCCCAGTAACAGAGAGTCAGATAGTGTTGTTTGGGGGGGCATTAAGTCAGACTCAGTGGGGAGTGGAACCGAAGCAGAGGGACAGACACAGAGCTGTAGCCGAGCCAAAGTAGAACACTTTTTCATTTATTAACTTTATCAATTATCAGGCAAATAAAACAATAATGGGTCTATCCCTAATATGCAACTCAATTTTATACAATATATGTAGTAGGGAGTCCCTGTTCCGTCTCTTCTAAAGCTGATATGTGTTTAATAAACCCCAAAGCATTTATTTGTACATTAACAATGGAGCAAATGATTGTGTAATGTGAAATGTGTCCCAGAGCAATGATAAGAGACTGTGCTTTCATGCTTGCTTTCTTCAGTTTCTAGCAGCAACATGGCAGCTGTTATTAGCCAAAAGGAGGATAAATCTTGGACTTGAATTCATCAAGACCATAAACACGACTCCAAATTAATGTTTCTCTGTCTGCTGAATGTGTTAGGGTTATTTTTTCAGCTTGATGTGTGATGTGAGTCTCCTTTTCCCAACTGACCCAAAAATAAATTATTGCAACTTTTAAAGTAATAATTTACACAAACATTTCTTTTTCTTTTTAGTTTGAGACATCTGGTTTAGGTTAGGTTTATCCTCTCGTACACCAGAATGCTAAAGAAGCCGATAGTCTGACAACATCACAGCAGGCCAAACAAGGGTTTGGTGCGTCCAGAAAGTCAAACTTAATCAGGAAGACGCCGATGTAGCGTCATGCGTTAACTAATAACAGAGCTTTTGAATTTGTATGGTAAAAACAAAACAGCCAGAAGTTACAGTTTGCCCAGAATTCAACGTTATTGTTTTGTATTACCCATCTGCAAAAATATCTCCATGGCTTTGAGGTGTTTCTCCCTTTCCTTAACGCCATGCAGATAGTTTCATAGTCCTATGACATGTATGTCTCTGGGTTGTTTGGTAATCTGGGTGGACCCAGTGCCAAAAATGGGCCAGGACCACTCACCAATTGTGGGTTTTGCCCACATAAGTACCCTTACTTGCTTATAATCATACCAAAATGTATTTCACATGGCTAGATATATCATGATTTATTGGAAAACAAAGAAACAAGCGATTCTATGTAAAATCCGACATTCAGGACCCCCGTATAGCCTTAATGAAATTATCCTTTTTTCATAAGAACATTTTTACAGACACTACGGCGATTGGACTGTGAGTCGGCAGTCGAATCAGGCTCCATAGATGATTAGTTAGATAGATAGATGACATTGATGATATTGTCAGGCTGAGACTAGAGAAATTCTTAGGCGACTCAAGAATCATGCAAAAGCACCACTTTAAATCTTGTGTGTAAGATCGATGTATTCCTACGTTTTCTTGGCAAATAAAGTCACACAGCTTGGAAAAGCAAAAAGAAATGACCAATCGAATACAAAAATCGGATTCATGTAAGACTAAAACATGCTGATTTGTGGAATAATCATACTGGCAACTTTTTTTGTTTTTCCGATTCAGACCCTGGGCCAACCTATGACACAATGACTGATTCCAATCTGTGAACCTGCTTTACTCTGCTCCTGTCTCCTCCACAGCTCAGTATCCCTCTTTCCGCTCTGAGCCTGCCTCCGTGGTCCAGAGTCCAGGCTCTGTTGCTCGTCTGCTCTGCTTAGTAAGCCCTCCATCAGCGTCGGTTTCCTGGCGCTTCAGAGGCCGTCCCCTGGACCGGGACAACCTCTCCGGTGTGGAGCTCAACCAGGGTTCCCTCACCATCTCCTCCCTTAAGCCCAGCCACGTTGGCGTCTATCAGTGCGTGGCACGCTTAGACCATGGGCCGGCCATCGCCAGCCGCCACGCGCACGTGGCCATAGCAGGTATGAATACAGACAATTGCCCTTGGGTGCATGCTTCTACTCACTTCAAAGCAGAGCACTAAAGAAAAGAGAGGAAGTTGCCTTGAGAAAACGAAGGCCGTTTTGTGAGTGTTGAACACTTAGCAAGAAGGCCTGTCCTCGGCTGCCTGCTGCTGAGTGGCGGCGGGGAAGGAAGAAGTAGGAGTTTTTTTACCCAGGCACCCTTCCAAAAGCCTGTTGACCGGTATCCTTAATGAGCTATGGGCTTTCCTGTGCAGTGTGTTATGTTCCTGCTGGGGTGCTGCTTGGCGTTGGACACTACCCCCTAAGGGGTTGACCCTGATCTGTGGAACTGTATCAGGCTTGAATAGAATCGCTCACTGCAACAATAAACAAACCCAGCGATCCAACACAAACAGATCGGCTCAAGTAGCGCCGTTTTGCCCTCACTCTTCACTGCGCTGGCGCTCAGCTCATATTGAATGTCCAATAGTCTGCGCAGAAAGTGAGTTTGACTGAAGGAGTCTTCTTTTTCTCTGTCTCTGCAGAAATCTCAGAATATGAAGATGGCCGACGGCGGTCGTTGTCGGTGCAGGAAGGCAGCTCTGTTCTTATAGAGTGTCCTCTACCGCACAGCGTCCCTCCAGCTCGTCCGAGGCTGAGAGCACGAGGGGAGCGGATAGAAGTGTCAACAGGTTTGTTTGAGACCAGCAAATCAATCAGAAGTTTCTTTTATACTTGGAGTAACTTGAGGTTGGCAGTATGACTATATACACTGCAAAACACTAGAAATCCAAAAAGAATCATACATTTCTTGGAAATAAGTCATTCAGCATGACAAAAAGAATAAAAAAGGGCTAATGGACTAAGTAAATCTGAGTCCACTAAGACCGAAACGACTGATTAGTCGACTAATTGACTCTTAACAATTCTGGTTGTATTAGACCATTGCAGGCAATGTTGAAAATCAGTGAGCTGGACTACTTTTTCTCCACAGAATTGATAAAAAATATACATTTCCATTTGGTCATTTTATCTACAAATGGTTTCTCTATTGATATTCCACAACATGCTGCCATATAAAACACATTTACCATGCTCATGGTGTAACACACACACACACACACACACACACACACACACACACACACACACACACACACACACACACACACACACACACACACACACACACACACACACTGTGGAAGTTCTCTGAAACTTGTTTTCTTTTCTTTTCAGATGACTATGTAGTTCTTCCGTCTGGAAACCTCCAGATTCTCTCTGTTTCAGCCCGGCACCAGGGCATGTATAAATGTGGTGCGTTCAACCCTGTTACTGGGGAAACCGTCATGCAGCCTCATGGCACTAAGCTGTCGGTGAAACGTGAGTCTGAGGACATGATTTAAGATTTGCAAGTTTTCCTATCTCAGCTTGCTCTGTTATCGTGTGCTAACGTGGTTCATTGGCCTGTTTTTAGATTCAGACTCCTCCCCCCCAGTGCGGATAGTTTACCCCACCGTCCCAGTGACTGTTTCAGTGCAGCGGTCCCAGCCGCTGACGTTGGAGTGTGTCGTGTCTGGTAGTCCTGCACCAGCAGCGACGTGGTTTAAGAACGGTAAGGAGGTCCCACCGGGGCCTTCTCACCAACGACAGCACAGCAACCTGGCCTTTGTTTCGGTGATGAGGAGCGATGAAGGGAGTTACACCTGTGCTGCTGAGAGCACGCAAGGGACTGTGATCAGCGCAAACTATACTGTCAATGTTCTCGGTAAGAAAAACACAAGAAAGGCTCTCCTTAGGGCTGGGTATTGTTCAAACATGTTACAGATACCAATACAGTGACTAGGATACCGGTTCCTGAACATAACTTGTGTATAAAATGCATTTTAACATCCATCCATTTTTCCTGCATGTCTCTACAGTGTAACATTAGACAGCCAATCAGCAGCATTATTAGATCTTTGTTGAAGAATGATGCATGCTTATTGGATCACTGATGCTGATGGGATTTACTCCTTTGGTATTTCAAATTAGGTTTGGGCATTCAAAACCACATTTTCCAAACAATTCCAATAAAAAAAATAAAAAATAAACGATTCCATTGGAATTGTAGTGTTTGGCGCCATTCAAAGTAGGAACCGGTTCTCAATGCCCAATCCCATTCTTGATGCTAATTTTTCTCTCCGCCACAGAGCCTGTGTCTATCACAGAGGGCTTGACCAACCAGCTGGTTTCTCCCGGCTCCTCCACCCGTTTTACCTGCGCAGCAACAGGAAACCCTTCCCCAAACATCACCTGGCTGTTCAACGCCAACCCCGTCACCCCATCACATCGCTTTCAGATCTCTGGATCCTCGCTTGTCATTGCACATGTGACACCACAGGATGAGGGCGTGTTCCAGTGTCTGCTGGACAACGGGATTGGCTCGGCACAGTCATGTGGAATCCTTACCACGCTAACAGGTATGTATCGGTCATCGTAATTTTGACTTGGCTTTAACATGGAACTATCTCGACTCAGCGTGCATTAGTAATAAATACAGACTTTTTTTAAGACACTTTGCTTGAAACCCACAAACTGGGGGTAGAGAAGCAGCACTGGTTGCAGCTGTCACCATCAGCTGTTTTGACGCCACCGAAGCCTCGTTTGCTTTTCCAGATGGCGTCGACGTGAAAAAGGCGATTATCCAGCGTACTGTAAAATCACTAACCTAACAACATGAGTTTGTACGCTGACACTGGACGCCTTGCAGAGCTCAGAGAGTTTACGGATACAAAAAAAGAGCATTTTGAAACACGCCACATCATTATGCATTTTTCCAAAGCTAGTGTTGGAAAGGGTTAAGGCATCCTACCAGGAGGGATCTCCATGGGCCTGCGCATACAGTATCTGCAGGGAGTCCTTGCCTTTGGTGTGGTGTGTGTGTGTGTGAGTGTGTGTGTGTGTGGTGTGTGTGTGTGTGTGTGTGTGTGTGTGTGTGTGTGTGTGTGTGTGTGTGTGTGTGTGTGTGTGTGTGTGTGTGTGTGTGTGTGTGTGTGTGTGTGTGTGTGTTTGTGTTTTGTGTGTGGTGTGTTGTGTTTGTGTGTGTGTGTGTTGTGTGTGTTTGTGTGTTTGTGTGTTTCTGTGTGTTCTTGTGTGTGTTTCTGTGTGTGTTTCTGTGTTTTCTGTGTGTGTTTCTGTGTGTGTTTTGTGTGTGTGTGTGTTTCTGTGTTTCTGAGGGCTGGTAGGAGAGGCTTAGCCAAGGCCGCCCTCCTCCTGAGCCTTGAACTGAGCCTGAGCGTGAGAGTGAGCTTTGTGCACGCCGCCGGGGATAAGCCCCCGGACACTGGAATGTAAGGAGTAGCCGTGGAGGGTTATGACGAGGACCAGACCACCCAGCTGTCAACATGATACACAACTGCCTTTTATTTATTAACACATCACAACGCACCCCCCCCCCCCCCCACACCTCCACCCCACCCAAGCCTCCCCTCTCCTGCCTCCCCAGCCGCTGTACACCAGGGCCCCATTCCTCTGCTCGCCCCTCTATCTGCAGCGTGATTAATACAGCGACATGTGGTACACAGGGAGTATAGATCAGACAGGATCAGGCGGAGTCACTGCTAAACACAAACTACAGCAAGAAGGATGAGATTTCATATCTTTTCGCTGCAGATTTACACAAAAGAGAATATGAAGCCGATAAGCAGGACGTGCCCGGCAGAGGTAATCACTCTGAGGTCAGTTTGTGTTCACTTGTTTTTTAGGTGCCAGGAACAGGAGCTTATCCAATGCCCTTTGCATTCAAAGTAAACACTATCATTGATGTGAGTAGTCTGGTATTATTATGAGCGGTTCATCACGAGGAGCAATCTAAAATATGTTTGGTTTTCTGTTTGGTATTGCTGTTTTCCATCCCCATGACAACTCTCTTTCATCCTGCAACTGGGATGCACCACAGGGGAGATGTGGTGTCCTCCCGGCTCTCACATGTCAAAAAGCTAGCACAGCGCTTCAGCCACAACTCATGCAGAAATGATTATTTGACCACTTGATTGACAGAAAATGAATCAAGAATACCATACGTTGGTTTCCTGCCTTTTCTCAATTTTACATATCATTCTTCAGTCAATCTCTATTGGGATCTGTGCCGCTGGTCTGAGACACGAGCAATTTGAAGACATCACCTTGACCTTTTTTTCACTATTTTCTGATACTTTCTAAATTGCAGCCATTATCACTACTCCCTAATCCATTCATCTCTAATGCACTGACCTTTTTCAGGGAAGAACCTGGCAGCGTATCTCTGTCCAGGTGTAGGAGCACACTCAGGTGAATTTATCAGCTCTTTGGGCGGAGTTAGCAACAGCTTTCAGCTGCAAGGCTTCCAGGAAGGTTGTTCTCTGTATCCTCGCTCGTAGCTCCTCGGAGATCCCTTCTCGATGCTAGCTCCTCAGTCAAGGAATAAGAGCTTTGAGATGGCCTTCAAAAAGTAGGGCCAGAACAACTTCCGGTACAGCCGAGGAGCGAGGAGATATCAAATAAGGGAACTAGGATGTACCCATGATGTATAACTCCTGTTCATGAGGACTGGGAGGATGCTGTGGCCTTAACTGCCTCCTCCTGTATTAGTGAGTCAGAGCTGTGGAGAGGGCAGAGGGACCCGAGCAGGACAGTGTGTTGGACTGGCTGTAGCGCGGGATGGGGTCTGATTCTATCCGGTATTTTAATAGTTGGCGTGTGGAATGTGTGGCAGCTGGCCGTAGTCCCAGGATCAGGTCTAGTGTTACTAGCCCCGGGCCTGTTTGTTTTACAAAATGAACCGGTGCCGCACACAAAACTGGATGCAGGACCCTGCAGTCTGGCCCTGTGGCAAGCCTCAGTGCTCTAACCTCCTTACTTTCTTGTTTAGCTTTGAATATTCAATTATGGTGCTCTTTGACCGGAGTGGTGTGGCTCCGAGTCGAGCAGGCCCCCTGTTCTTGTGGGCTGTGCTCAGTGTCCTCCAAACGTCTGCGAAATATTCCATCCGAGCTGTGCCAAACCGGTGTCAGCCCTAATAAGACTCCCAGCCTGCATGATTTGCCCAGGTGGACCTCTCTGGCTCGGGCGAAGATTTAATGAATAAACAAAACAAAGCATGATTATGTAGTGCTGCACAGATCCAGGTTTTTCTTGTTATTTTATGTAGATTCAAAGGCTTGTTCCAAATGTAAAACTTTCCAGCACTGCTTTCCCTCTGTGGACATGGAGGGCCACCTCGGTTAGTCACTGACTGAGTAACTTTGTTACCATGGCTTCAGCTTTTATTGCTTTGCGCTTTCTCCAGTAACGGTTGTCTCAAACTCAGCACGGCCTCGATCCAGGTTCTTAATCAAGAAACTAAAAATGCACCATTAAAAAATCTGTACATCGGCTAATAAACATATACCACTGCATACCTTATGTAGGAGATACTGTACGTTACATTAATGTTTTTATTTGGATTTTGCTATGTGTATATATATATATATATATATATATATATATATAATATATGGTTCATCAATTACCTTTTTAGGATATTGAGATGTCCTGTCGAGTGAAAAATTCATCCAAAGTCATAATCAAGTCTATTGCTATGTAGGTTTTCACATACAAGGAATTTGCAGAACAACACAACATAGAAAAGAAAAGATAAAAGCAAGTGCTGCAACAGTTGATGAACAATAACATTAAAATAATATTATACAATATATCTGTGAGATGTGCATAACATTGTGCAGGGAATGTGCAAAAGTTTACAGGAGTATGTGTAAATAATATCTGCATTTTTGTACAGAGATGATAGTCCAAAATATAAGCGTAAATAGAATGTGTTGTAAAAGACGTATAGACTTCACGTTAAGGGTTGCAACATAACTCAATCTGATTGCATTTTGTTTGCATAATCCCAAAAATGAAAAGGTGTTCTAAAGTCTCTGCTTTTGCTGGGAAATTTTTACATGTCTTAAAAGTTTCTTGTTTTATGAAGATGTTGGAAGTTGGAGAATGTTACTCCAATGTGGTTTAGACTTTGTAGTCATTGGTTTAGTTTAGTATAGAGAAAGACATTTTTGTATACAAACAAACTTTTTAATCTAAACGAGACAATTCATTTTAAACTAAAACCTTTTTAGGAAAGGCAATTAAAAAAGAATCAATGCTGAAACCAGACAGTTATTTCTTTTTTTTGCACAATAATAAACTGAATTTTGTCACAGTGTGTCTCAACTGCAGCTTTGTTAAAGTATTGTGTATCAGACTGAACTGACTTGACTCCAGTTATATTAAAAATAATATTTGATTTCTCTCCCTGACAGATGTGCGGCCGGGCTCCACTGCTGGCGTGCTGCTGGAGGCTTCCCCATCGCTCCACCCCATGCAGAGCGACGAGGGCCACGAGCGCTTCCTGACCGAAGACGACGGCGGCGGCGGCGACGCCGTCAACCTGCCGGTCGACAGGAGCAGCGAGCGGCCCACTCCGGAGGCGCCGATCATCACCAGCCCGCCACAGACCCACAAGCCCGATATTTACGACCTGGAGTGGAGGGCGGGGCGGGATGGCGGGAGTCCAATCAACGCCTATTTTGTCAAATACCGTAAGGTGAGGGGTAAAATACAAGCTGCCATTTATCACTTCTTTCTTTCCCGGATTTTAACATCGTAAAACATTTAATTGCATTTTAAACTGGGCTGAATAGATGAAAACTGATATTCACATGTTATTCATACATCAATACTGTGTAAATGAAATGTTGCTTTGCTAACAATGTGTTGGATTCATATTAATGTATATTTTCAGATATATTTAAAATTTTGAAAAACAAAAATCTGACATAACTCTGAGGACCCCTTAAGGGTCATGACCCTCTTGTTGAAGATCTCTGGCCTATACCAACAATGTAATATGTTAATTAAAGGTCCCATATAATGCACTCTTTCAGGTCCATACTTCTATATTGGGTTTTCACTAAAACATGTTTACATGCTTTAATGTTCAGAAAAACACATTATTTTTCTCACACTGTCCGTCTGAATATACCTGTATGTACCCTCTTTCTGAAAGACTCTGAAGCACCTGTCTCTTTAAGGCCCACTCTTAAAAAACGCCCAGTCTTCTCTGATTGGTTGGCTTTTCCAAACTCCTGCATCTGGGTTTGCTGAGTCTCTTTCCGCTGCTGTAGTGTTGGTGTGTGTGTGTGTGTGTGTGTGTGTGTGTGTGTGTGTGTGTGTGTGTGGTGTGTGTGTGTGTGTGTGTGTGTGTGTGTGTGTGTGTGTGTGTGTGTTGTGTGTGTGTGTGTGTGTGTGTGTGTGTGTGTGTGTGTGTGTGTGGGTGTGTGTGGTGTGTGTGTGTGTGTGTGTGTGTGTGTGTGGTGTGTGGTGTGATAGTTGTGACATCAACCTTACTGAATCAGCTCATTAAGGCTAGTTTCTGAATGGGATTTGTGTGTTTCTCTGTGGATCTGTGTTTTGGTACTTCACAGTATTTATATAGCACCTCGACCTGCTTTATAATCAAAAGAGGGTTTAAATCTCTTATATAATATGGGACATTTTAAATAAAGAAGGTAGGACCCGTACTTGAGGTGACTGATAGGCTGCTTATTTCCTGTTTAAAAGCCTATGTTTGCTTCAGTAATCTGCTCCCTCTGACTATAAAACTGCATTGTTGGCAGCACAACTCGGTTCTGCTGGAGTTTGGAAATTGTGACAGAAATCTCCCAGGGATTGGTTCTGAGGCCGTTCCCTGTAGAGACCGCCTGAGACTGCACTGTGGAAGGTTGTAGAGCGACACATGATTTTGTTTTTCTTTAAGTCATGTGTTTGTATTTGTCTATGTGTGTGGCCGTCTGTGTGTGCGTGTCAGGTTGATGAAATGGGAACAGTGGTGGGGAGTTGGCATACAGTTCGTGTCCCTGGCAGCGAGAAGACCCTGCGGCTGTCAGAGCTGGAGTCCTCCAGTCTCTACGAGGTGCTGATGGTGGCCCGGAGTTCAGCCGGCGAGGGCCAGCCCGCCATGCTCACCTTCCGCACCGGCAAGGGTCAGTCCAACCACAGGCTCTCAGCACTCAAACACTGTATAAAACAATAGAAATGTATGTAGCCCTGTAACTAATATTACATAACTTATTGTGAACTCGCAGGCCTTGAGTTACCACTGTTGATGGTAATTGTTAATTTCAGAAAAATAACCCAATTAACCCAAGAGGCGTGGTTTATCTCATAGGTTGTGTACTTGTGTTACTACATTATCTTGGTCACATAACTCTTATATGGCCAACATATGTATTCTGGGACTCAAAATGTATTTGTATGAAAAAGTAATACATCAAAAAGAGACTGAAAGAGACAACTATATTGTTATTTCCAAGACCATTAATTGTACAGTCAAATTTGGAATTGTACCTTGTAAGCTCTGTGTGTTTTAGGTATTCTGGGGAATAACTGACAAAGCTCAGATAGAAAGAGGTTCAGCTGCCTAAAACATCTTCAGTGAATAGCAGGTTTTGATGTCAGCTCCTCTAACTAAAAGAGCATCTGGTTGTTTCTGAACTTTTTTCTTTTCTTTTTGCACCGACATTAAACAGACATCCAGGCAGAAATTTATTGGAGAAGAAGCAGAAGTATGCATCTCTTTCTCCAGCGACAGCAGTCTCATGAGAACAGAAAAATATGCAGCGCACATTGTGTTTTCCAGTTTGAAAATATATCGCGGCTCTTTGGATGATGTTTGTGCGTCTACCTTTGTGATTTATAGAAGAGGAAGCACGCAGTATTTTCAATCAAACGGGCAACATGAAGTTAGTGCACCGTTTCTGTGGACTGAAGAATGTTAATAACTGAAGTAGAAACAGATGAGACAGGCTAGCGATAATTTAATACACTAAAACATAAAATTGTGACTTCATTACGAACTACCTGCTGATTAAACATGTATTCTACACAACCATATGCTGTATCTGAGGTTCAATTACTTCTACTTCCACCACATTGTTCAATTATCCTAAATTCAATCATAATGATCAGTATCATAATCATAGTGAGTTACTTTGAGCAAAATGTTGTTTTGTTTCTGAGACAAATAGAAACAAGGACAACCGCAAATGTTCCAAAAACTTACAATAATGCTACACCACAGCCGGGTTGACACAATGTTCCCCGCTCAGAAATATGCAAGACATTGCCAGAAACCACAGATATGATTCTATACCGAGGGTGGTTCTTTTTACAAAAATGGTCCTGGACCAAAAAATGCCAACCAGTCCAAAACTAGACCCATAAGCAATGCCACCTCCCCAACTAACACTAGACTAAACCTCAATACGGCCATTTGCTTTTGGTCTCCGTTGTATTTTTTCTTAAAAAATGTATCTCCCGACATGATGCTTGTTTCAAAACCTCCACATTGCCAGGAATATAATTCTGGTGGAGAATAAGTAAATCTAAAATCATTTAGCATAGCAAAAAAAAGAATCCGCCTTTAAAAAGACACCAAATTTATTTAAATAAAAACCTTAAATATCCAGAATCAACAACGAGAACATGTTGTCGGTATCCTCAGGGACAGCTACGGCCCTGTTTAAAAAATATAATGCCCAAAATGTAATCTTTAAAAAAAAAAAAAATGAATGAATGAATTGACTGAAAAAATGTGATTAGAATGAGAAAAGTGTTAAATTGGATCCACATCACGCACTCATCCGAGCAACAACCCAGCCGAGTGTGTCTGCAGCGTTGTCGGGGTGAAAACCTGAGCCCCGCCCTGATTAAACTCCAAACAGCTCTGGAAGCCAGGAGGAAAAGTTTAGATTTCAGGGCCAACATCCGGAGCTGTTCCATGTGCTTTTTGGTGGAACTGATAGCCCTGAAGACATGTCGGGCCTTGTTTTTCTCACTCGCTTTTCCTTTTCCTCTCTCTCAGAGAAGAGCAACACCTCCAACAAGAATCCGTCCAACCCTCCCGTCATCTCCGTGCCTCCCAAAGCTCCAGAAGACAAAAGCGCCAACACACACTTTGGTGTGGTCATACACGACAGAGGTAGGACTGCAGAGTGCTGGGCTATTGCAGCAGCTGGAATGTGTGCACACAATGTGTGTGTGTGTGTGTGTGTGGGTGGGGGGGGGGGGCTTTCTGTCTCGGTAGTTCCAATGGAGTTCATGACCGGACCGTGTTGAATAGACCTCAGAGAAATAATGTTTAGATGTGGGCTGGTTTGTTTCACTCTGCCTCAGAGTAGAACAGTGACACGGTAGTTTCTTTGGCTTTAGAGGTTTGTGTGTGTGTGTGTGGTGTGTGTGTGTGTGTGTGTGTGTGTGTGGTTGTGTGTGTGTGGTGTGTGTGTGTGGTGTGTGGTGTGTGTGTGTGTGTGTGTGTGGTGTGTGTGTGTGGTGTGTGTGTGTGTGTGTGTGTGTGTGTGTGTGTGTGTGTGTGTGTGTGGTGTGTGTGTGTGTGTGTGTGTGGGGTGTGTGTGTGTGTGGGTGTGTGGTGTGTGTGGGGGTGTGTGTGTGGGGGTGTGTGTGTGTGGTGTGGTGTAGTGTGTGTTGTGGGGTGTGTGTGTGTGTGTGTGTGGGGTGTGTGTGATGGGTGTGTGTGTGTGTGTGTGTGTGTCTTTGTGTGTGGTGTGTTGCGCGTGCGTGTGCGCGTGCTTGGTTGCGATAGTGTGTGTGCAGGCGTTACAAGCAGGCACTTTGCTGAAATCACATTGGTCTTTCACTAACCTCATTTCTCTCTTCTTTCTTACTCTCTCCTCCTCTTAACTTTGTGGCTAAGACCTAGGCAGTAATGACAATTCTTCCACGTCATGCCGTCATTTTTTATTTATTTATTTTTTCCTTCTCTGTGAACTTGTTCCATCGTTACATGAGTTGGGATGCAGTGCTGACGTATGCAAGTTCTCTCTCTCTGTTTTTGTGTGTGTGTGTGCGTGTGTTTTATTGGATTCGCAAAAGTGTGCACCACTCAAGACGGTTATTCCTTATTTGTTTCTGCCCCCAGTGCCTGAAGCCCCCGACCGCCCCACCATCTCCATGGCGACTGAAAGTTCGGTGTATGTCACCTGGATCCCGAGAGCCAACGGTGGGTCGCCGATCACAGCTTTCCGTGTGGAGTACAGACGCGGGCGCAGTGCCGAGTGGGTTGTGGCTGCGGATAACATCTCACCTCTTAAACTGTCCGTGGAAGTCCGTAATCTGGAGCCTGGTGAGCTTCCTTCTCTACAGTCCAGTGAAGCATGATGGGATTCTTCTGCCCAGTAAAGGGTTTCTTGATATTAAGTTATCATGTGATGTGATATGAGTAGTTTGCTTATCTGTCTTACCTTTGTTTTGACCTTAATCCAGACTAATTTGACCTGTTTCACTAGTTTTAGTTTAGTTATTGGCCCACAGTGGTAAAAAGCATGCAACCACTGTTTTTGTGACACAATGGTAATAATGTTTTTTGAAGCTTTGTTATTACTGTATCACAATATTCGTGAAAAGTATAGTATTGACCTATAATACAACAAAATAATACAGTGACCGTGTTTACATGCACAAAATATTCCACTTTTTGGCCTTATTCTGAAAAAGAACATATTCTTTCAAAGCTATTTAAATGACTAATTAAAGTAATTCCACTAATATTCCCGTTTCCATGCAGCCGTGCAAAACAGAACTTTTTCAAAGTTTTCCAGCAGGGGAGGACTTGTTGGACCATGTGCACACAGCCTCACTCTTTCACTCCTTCAACCAGCTGCTTGAAAAGTTTGGCGTTGTGATGTTTGCGGATATCCAAAAATCTGTTGACATCCAAGTCTTTCATACTGTGTAAAAGTAGCGGTGTTTCTCCTTTTCTTGTGGCCATGAATCTCTACCACAGCCCTGCAAACTGTCGGCGAATTGGTGTGTGTACAGCAACCATACGCACAAAGCTGACCGTAAACCATAGACAGTTATACTTCAACGGAGACCATTGAAGGATATTAGAAGCTCTTTTCCGGTGATAGCTGAGCGTTACTGCGCAGCCTCCAACTGAGCTTGATATCGTAGATGTCATGTGAGCAACCTGTCTGAAAGTTGTAAGTCGTCTGGTAGCTGTGCCAAGAGAAATCTTAATCACTCCGAATCTTGCAGAAACGGAAATTGTAAGCACAGGATAATTTTTGCTAACTAAAATGCTATTTAACATTAGTAATTAAACTTAAACAGCTAATGTAAATCAAAACTGTCTGCGAGCATCTCCTGTATTGTCTACTATGCGACAGTAAGTCGCGTGGTTATGACACAATCGTTGACACAACTATTTAACGTAAGCTACAAGGTAATAGAGCCTTTTATACAATGTTATGGTTTTTTTTTGAAATAAACACTGGACAAATAGTCTTTAAACGCTTCACATGTAAAGTTATTCGCTGTCAAAGTGACTCCAAAATGAATGGTTGTCAATGGGATGGCTTGTTAGCAACAAAATGGCTCCATAGTAGGTACGCTACACGGATGCTGGCTTGCCCCCTTGCCATAAACCGTAAACAGACAAGAGGCCAGAAAGCGTATCCAACTGCTGTAAAAACCCTGATTGAGATGCGTATTCTGAATGGGGAAAAGCTATATTGAGAAACGGCCTTATTTGGAACTCGGAACTTGGAACGGAATTTGCTGTTATCATGACCTTTATCAAATTCGGAATATTGTCATTTTCAGAATAATAGTGGAATATAAGTGTGCATGTATACCTTCTATTTTAATTATTGAAGAAGAATCAAAACCAATTTATTTCTGCCATGAGCAAAGACACCTTCAGCAGCTCTGTCTTAGTTAAAGAGATCCGTTAGAGCCTATTTTAAAACGGCTCTGTGTCCTGGCCATGTGGGCAGTGTGTTTACCGTCTGGTCATGCAAAATATTCACTGTTAAACAGTATCGTGAGAGAAACTAAAAGGAATCATTAGAAACACTGACAGCATACCATAGCTGAGTATTATGTATCAATGAATGCCACAGGATAAGAAGTTGTTACATCTGTAACATTTCCCATGTGTAACATTGCATTTCTTTCTCAGGTTCCTCCAATAAGTTTCGTGTCGTAGCCATGAACATGTACGGAGAGAGTCCTCACAGCATTCCCTCCAGCCCTATCAGGTGCCACAGGCCAGCCCGCGCATCGCAGACCGTCCCGTGGTCGGCCCCCACATCTCATCCACCGACGCAATCAGCGACACGCAGATCATGCTGCGCTGGACTGTGAGTGCCCCACTGACATACAGCATCCATTAGACCGCTGGAGAAACACGTTTTAGAGATCCAAAACTATTATAGTCATGGTTTTGGGTCATCATTCCTATCAGTAATATCTACATTACATTGTACTCATTGAAGTTGATTTCCTAAATCAAGAATGAAATCATTAAAAAGAAGTCAGATGGGGCAAGAAAGAGGAGCAGACAGATTTACTTTGAAGAAAACAAAGAGACGCAAAAACCTACCATACTAGTTGCTCCCACACAGTTTTTCTACGCAATGAGGGGTTATTACAGACGTTTTGGGTGCACTCACTTCCAGTTTTAACCTCAGAATATAGTGGTTGGTGGTGAAGAGATTATCTGGATACACTGTTGGCTTGTTTAAAACCTGCCTGACGACTCGAGTACCTTGCCTTGATGAGCTTTTTTGCAACGCAATATTATCAGAATTTAATATGGAAGGCTTAATTACCCCTGTTTTATCATTTTTTAAAACAAGTTTTAAAGCCGTTTGGCTTGGCAAGATAGTTTAGTGTATTTGTTTACAGATAAACAAATCCTACAGATTAATATACACATAATCAATATAGGATGTGATGGAGAGATGATAAACACCCTCAGAGGGGCTTAATCTGGGCACTCTCCAGTGCATACTCCAATTAAAATAGAAAGAAACTAAAATACTGACAAGAGAAATGAGAAAATATAGCATCAGTTTCTAGGTTAAAGACAATAAAGTTGTTGTTGGATTGAGTATTTAGGATTTCCTAACCTAAAACATGATGAGAAAGATAAAATAGGAGTTCTAAAGTTTGTTTGGATTTGCTTTTTTAATACCAAATTGGGGAAAATCCTATCTTAGACTCTTCCTCTGTCAATTTAGGATTTAAGATAGGGAGTTAATGCAATGCCCAAGGAGTATAATGCCGTTTTTCCATTCCAGTACCTAAGCAGGTACCAGGGCCTTTTTTTTTTAATGGAAAACCTAAAAAAGGCGAGTAGAGTTGAGTAGACACCATGCAGTGGAAAATGCCATAATAATAAGGTAGCACACAATATAAATACACAATGACATAGTACTTTGGGCGATGTGGTCTTTCCCAGCTGGATCACCTGTGTGTGAGCTGCTGATAGTCCTTTGACAGCAGAGATCCAATCAGACCTTTAACTGAGCGCCTGTGATGATTGGAGCTCTGCTCTAACTGAGATCAAGAGGCCGAGTCCTTCTACGATTTGATTCCGCTCTCTTAAAAGCCGTTTCCCCTCCTCACCACAGTTTGGGCTGCAGATGGACGCAGATCGTTACCCACATTTACGCAACCTCAGACAGCCTCATCATTTCCTGAACTTTAGACACAATGTGCAATCACAATCATGCATGCAGTCCTGTACATCTGCTGATAACAAGCCCTGCCATTAGTTGCCGGAAAATGTCCTCACTTTGTTAAGTAATTGCTCACCGGATTGCTGTAGTCCAACGTAATCTTTTTTTTTTTTCATCTCCTTCTAGTATAGTCCCTCAAGTAACAACAACACCCCGATCCAAGGCTTCTACATTTACTACCGGCCCACGGACAGCGACAACGACAGTGACTACAAAAGAGACGTGGTCGACGGTAAGTGGAAATGCACGTCTTTGTGCGTCCGTGTTTCGGCTGCAGATCGGGTGTGTAGCCGGTGTAGATTGTTTGTCGACAGCCCCGTCCTGTTGGGATGTTCGGCTCACGCTCTGCAGATAAACTGGGAGTCGGGAGGGTAATGGATACTCAGTGTCAAGAGTGGGCTGTAGTGGAGAGGGGCATTTCTACAAAGATTTATAGAGAGTGCTGTCCCTGGGCAGCAGGGCTTTCTGAAATCTGTTTTTAATAATTGGCTGCCAGAGCTGCAATATGAGCCCTGCCAGAGGAGAGGAGCTCAGGTTGCTGGCTGGAATGCTAACAGAGCAGCCTGGTACAGGAAGGGAAGGAGGGACGGCCTCTCACTCTCCGCCCAACTCTCTTCAACATCTCAGCGTCTTCCTTTTCCAAAACGTGTGTGTTGTGTGTGTGTGTGTGTGTGTGTGTGTGTGTGTGTGTGTGGTGTGTTGTGTGTGTAAGCACTGCTTTTTGGGGATTTAGATCCAAAGATGTCATTACATTCAGGCAAATGGCTAAATTCAATTTTAGATGTTTAGATTTAATATAATATGTTATATGTTATAATATGTTTCCACAGACTTGCAAGGACTGTTATGTTATATAAGTTTATACAGGATCCCCATTAGCTGTACCCTTAACCACATTTAAAACATACGGTACATTAAACATTACAGTCCACATAATTCAACACATTTAAAATATGCATTAGCTGTATTTCTGTGTAATACAGCTAATGCATTTATGTGTAATTTAGAGCTGCAACGAATAATGCATTAACCCTTGTATTGTCTTCGCTTTCGGGACCCTCTCGTGTCCCTCGGGACTTATTTGAGATTTTAAAAACAATTTTGAAATAAAATTTTACTTCATAATCTATCAACAAATATTGTCTTTATCCCAATTTCAAACAGCTGAGATAACATATATGTTTAGGGAATGCAATCAGTCTCTACTAGCACGCAATTAAAAATGGAAGTGTGTTTTGTTTTTGTCATAAGGTTATAATTCATGTTAGAAATCTTGGAAAAACATAAGTGGTCATGTCCAGAATCATTTTCTGAATTGAGTCAGTAATACATGTTTATCACAGAAAATAAGGTAAGACTGTTGATTTTCAGGTAGAAAAATGTAACTTTTTTCTTCTTCTAAAAGTTTGAAACGGGTCAATTTGACCCGAATACCATACAAGGGTTAAAAATGAATCAGCAACTATTTTGAAAAACGATAACTCGGTCTGAGTCATTTTAAATGTAGACGTATTTATTTGATTAGGACAATGCACATAAATCAACATTTCTGTAAATGCGCCAGTGTCGGTCGGCTAATTTTCAACCTAGAATGTGCGTCTTAATGGTGGGAAGAAACCGGAACACCCGGAGGAAACCCACACAAACACGGGGAGAACATACAAACTCCACACAGAAAGGCCGAAGTGAGGCAGAAGGGCTAACCACTGAGCCACCAAGCATGAAAAACATGAAAATACCATTTTTTAAATTCTGATGTCAGTTTTTTAAATGTGATCACGTTCTAGTTTCTTCACTCCTCTGTGATAGTAAACTGAACATCTTTGAGTTGTGGACAGAATGAGACATTTGAGGACGTCACCTTGGGCTTTGGGAAACACTGATCTGCATTTTTCACCATTTTCTGATATTTTAGAGATCAAACAACTAATCCATTCATCCAGAAAACAATCATTAGTTGCAGCCCTAGTGTAGTTATGAACCGCTTTCTCTTAATATCTAATTTAGTTATGTAACCCAGACATGTACAAACTTTCCAACCAGCTGGCACACCCTATTTCAAAGAAATCCTATTTTTACCTGGATTGTCTCAATTTTTGCTTGACAATTATTTGAGCGCTGTGTTTTGCACCTGCCATTCACTGAATCGGTTCTTGCTTCATCATTTAAAAATGGACTAAACGAATCTGACCAACCACACGCTGTCATTATTTTGGGACCCAGCAGTTTGATTTCGGCCGGTCCTCAATAAGTGCTGAGGTTCAATACCCTGCCCTATATGCCCGCTGTAGTCCCTTTCCCATCAGATAATCTGAAAGTGTCTTTTTTTTAAATATATATTGTATAATACATATGTACTAGCGCTGTTTATCTGTGCGTTAAACTTCTGCTTCTGTATTGATTCTGATTTGAAGCACAGAGAGGATTTAGCTTCAGCAGCAGCTTTCTTTTATTGTTCCCACTTACAACAGTTGGACCCTCCTTTTGGGCAGAGGTAGCTCTTGTGATTTAGCTATGATTTATTATAGGTCCTATTAAACAAAACACAGCGGGAACAGCAGCTTATTTCCATGTTTCAGCCTCATTTGATGGAAATGTAGCATTTCCATGTTGTCTTATCTGTGTGTGTGTGTGTGTGTGTGTGTGTGTGTGGTGGGGTGTGTGTGTGTGTGGTGTGTGTGTGTGTGTGTGGTGTGTGTGTGTGTGTTGTGTGTGGTGTGTGTGTGTGTGTGGTGTGTGTTGTGTGTGTGTGGTGGTCTTGTGTGGGTGTCTGTGTGTCTGTGGTCTGTGGTCTGTGTGTCTGTGTGTCTGTGTGTCTGTGTGTCTGTGTGTCTGTGTCTGATACTGGAGGCTTGCCAAGACTAACATGAAGCTGCCATATATGGAGCTCATCTAAAGTAAAGCAACTGTCTGAGCCCTCGTGGGACCGACAGAGTTGGAGAGAAGTGTGTGTGTGGGGGGGGTGGGGGTGAATATGAGAGAGAGAGAGAGAGAGCATGAAACAACATGACCAGAAGTGTGAGACATGAAGAGAAGGTGGAGAAATAGAGTTTACTTAGGATTTAGAGCAGTGTGAGTCAACACGGGCCAATAGAGGAAGTGATTTCTCACCTTTGTCCCCCCCACCCCCCCTTGCGCCCTCCCAGGTGTAAAACACTGGCACATGATTGGACACCTCCAGCCTGAGACCTCCTACGATATCAAGATGCAGTGCTTCAACGACGGAGGAGAGAGCGAATACAGCAACGTCATGATCTGCGAGACCAAAGGTAAGAGCAAACAAACGCCGTGACTCATGCTCCAACCAGACCTCCACTTCATGGAAAGTCCAGTCATGTTTCTGTGAAGGCTGTCACTTTAATGACGGGTATGATCGCCATAATTACACAACATAAACCTACTGAGTTTTATGAGACCGACAACAATGGTTTGCATTCTGTGGTTTGGTACTGTGTTATTTTTCTTGCTTGCTTGCGGGTAAAAAGCTGTTCCTCATGTCCCCTCCTCCCCAACCTCTTCCCTTCTCCCTGCTCCAGCACGTCAGTCCCCAGGGTCGCCCAGCCAGCACCCCATCACCCCACCCTACCCCCACCCGCAGGAGCCACCCAGCCCACCTGGAGGACTGCTGTACCTGATTGTGGGCTGTGTTTTGGGAGTGATGGTGCTCATCCTGCTGGCTTTTATCGCCATGTGTCTGTGGAGGAATCGCCAGCAGAACAACATGCACAGTGAGTTTCTACACAATCAAAACCTTAAGCATAAAACAGGTATAGATTCTGCTCACACTGTGACATTTTAGACGTATTTAAAAAACATCTATCATGTAGCACCTGTTGTGTTCACTCCAAGTTTTACAAGAGCTGCAAATAATTCGGTTTAAGTTATTTTTTTAGTGGAAAAAAAAGATATCAGCTTGTTTAATATGACTATTTACTAGTTTCAGTAAACTGAATATCTTTGAGTTGTGGACAAATTGAGACATTTGAGGACGTCATCTTAGGTTTTGAGAAACACTGATCCACATTTTTCACGATTTTCTGACTTTATGGAGAGCAAGCAATTATCCATTAACCAAAAAAAAGAATCGACAGAATCATCCACTGTGAAAACTATCGCTAGTCACAGCCTTAAGTTTGACTTTCTTTCACTTTAAAATGAGTTTGCAGCACCAGCATGCATACTGAGAGTTAAGTGTCTCATATTTAAAGATAGTTGGCCCCGAGACAGCATGTGCAGCCTATTCCAAGTCTTCATTGTACATATATGGCTCCCACAGCACTTGCAGAGGCTTTTGCCATTGTTGAATGGAGTCTTCACCAGACCTCTTGGCTCTGTTAATAGTTAGGGTTCTGTAGCTTAAAGATTTTGGGGGGGGAAGTAAAATTGAGTAACAGGTACATACTCTCTGTGTGATAACTCACTGCAGTTCATAAACATCAGAGAGAATTGAATCAAGGTGATATTTTTTTTTTTCTCTAATACTGGTGGCAGTATGTTACCGCAGTTCACTTCTGATGCCAAAGCAATTCTCACTCCTTTTTTCTCATCAACTTCTTTTGACAAATATAAACCCAAATTTGTATAGTCTCTCATTGTACAAAAGAAGCCCAACTTCTTAAAGTGCAGTGTTTAATGTTGTCTTAACACAAACAGCTTCACAAGAACATTGCCAAAGTAAAGAAATGTCTCAAATGTGGGAAATTATGATATATGTATACTGTGGAGTGTAGTGTGTCAGTGCCAAGTTACAGTACTTGATGATGATGATGATGAGTCATTTATTCTCTATCCAACAGGTTAAAAGGTTTGGGGGGGGGGGGGGGGCAGAAGTAAAGGATTCTTCCAAAGGACCATTGTCAGCTAAATGTAACAATTATTTTACCTCTTAATAAATATAGATACAGTATATTGATCAAGATTTATGTATCGTTACACCCCCAAATCAGAATGGACGTTAACTTGCTCTTCAATACATTTAAGGAGAAATAGGGAGGGCAAATCGTTTGCGATTTGCGTTTTTGTCCTTAATTTTCCTTTTTTTGTTGCATGTGAAATAAGTTATTGCTAACATAATTTGTAATATATATTTGTTGTTTGGTTTGATTGAGGCGGTTAATGTTTAAGTTGAGTAGTTTCACATTGTTAACCCTTGTGTTGTCTTCCCGTCAAAATTGAAAATCAACACTTTTGTTGTTGCTTTTTATCAGTGTTTTTAACTTTTTCTTACGTTTTTGTCCCTCTTTTCAACACTTATGTCACTTTTTGTGACGTTTTCAACACTATGTAACACTAACGTATTAACTTTATTGTTAGTTATTTTTTCAATTTATGGTCAATGAACCTCATTTATAGGAAATTAGACCTAATGTTTAAATTAGAAAAGCAGAAATTAGGAATTATTTAGACTAAAATTAAAGGAATTGATGTTGATGGCAAATCACAGACTGGAATATGTCAACTTTTACTCAATACTATTTGGAAACCCTTCAAGATTTTCAAAATTAATTAAAAAATAGAGATTTGCTAAAGAGCGTTGGATGTTATTTTGGGTAAATACAATTGGGTAGTTACAGGATACAGTATGTATAACGTTAAAAAGATCATTGATATAAGAAAACGGGTCAATTTGACCTAAGGACAACATGAGGGTTAATGCATCCTGGCCTATGATTAGATTCCAGTGTATCCGGCTCAATACCTAGCGTTGTCAATAATAACATTGTTATTTTTTACCTGTGGTGATGTAGAGTACGACCCTCCCGGGTACCTGTACCAGCCAGCGGAGATGAATGGCCATGTCCTGGAGTACACCACTCTGTCTGGCACCGGCCGCATCAACGGGGGCGTCCACGGGGGATACAGCCACAACGGGCCCATGTTATCCCAAGGGTGCCATCACCTTCACCACAAACTCCCCAACGGCTTGGCGCTGCTCAACAGCTCCGGCAGCCTGTTCTCACCCGGCCACCCACACAGCCACGATGGCACCCTGCCCCACAGCACGCGGGACTGCGAGCACCCGCACCCCCACCACCACCATAACGTGAGTACACCGAAACCTAGAGACTGGACCCGATATTCGGTTATCAAGGCCTGTGCAACATCCTCTCAACTAGCAGATGATATTTAAGTACATTGTTGTCACGTTATATATTGTCATGTACTGCACTGTCCGTGTCAAGCTGTATGAATGAGAAATGATGTGTTTGTATTAGAGCCCGACCGATAAAGGGACGTTGTAGAGCGTCCTCTGGTGGACAAACAATGCAACGCCATCACTAACAGGGACGTTGTAGAGCGTCCTCTGGTGGACAGACTACGCAACACCATTACTAACAGGGACGTTGTAGAGCGTCCTCAGGTGGACAGACTACGCAACGCCATCACTAACTGGGACGTTGTAGAGCGTCCTCTGGTGGACAAACTATGCAACGTCAACGCTCATAACATGGTTTACAGCCCGTTTTTATTTTTTAAGAAACATTTATCATAATTATTTATTTGTCATTCTAAAAGATTCTGATGAATGAATATTAAAAAAAAAATGATATACCGATATATCGGTCGGGCTCTAGTTTGTACGCGCTTCTTGCCCAAGACAAATTTCCCACGGGACAATAAATCATTTCTTATCTTATCTGAAGGCTAGAAGGGAAACAGCCACGTCGACGACCGTTTAGTTTAGGCACCAAAGCAACTAGTTAAGTTTAGGCAAAAGATTGTGGTTTGGTTTTAAACACTCCAGAGGAACAAACGCGCGTTTCCTAGGTGAAAGTGTTAAAATTATATTATTAAATTAGTCTATAATTTGCATATCTTCCGGTCATAGCTGTATCCCTTCTAGCCACAACCCCATTATTCATATCCAAGCATTAAAGACCAACTATGGTATTTTATATTATGTGCAGTTTGGTTTGGCTAATTGTGTATGTGTGTGTGTGTGTGTGTTTGTGTGTGTGTGTGTGTGTGTTGTGTGTGTGTGTGTGTGTGTGTGTGTGTGTTCTCTTGTCAGGGCGGAGGCATGTACACAGCTCTTCCCCAAAAAGAGTCGTCTGACTGCATGAGCTGTCAGAACCTCTGCAACAACAACAGGTAAGAGAAGACGCCCGTTTTTATCTACTTCAGCATTGCGTTTATGGGTATCTTTAGCCTTGTTGTGGACATCTGAGAGACATTGTTTCAGTTCAAAAAGTTTTTTTTTTAAGAAATCCAGGAATTTATTGGTGTTTATTAATCAGAAAAGAAACTGAAAAAACAGTGAAACAACCCAGAGACACTCTATGGTGAATGTATAATTTTTTTTTACTTACTTTAAGGAACTCTGGTGCATACATTTGTTATAAGAGCACAACAAAAATGAATTACTCATATTGGAAGTTAATACAAACACACACACACACACACACACACACACACACACACACACACACACACACACACACACACACACACACACCATACACACACACCCTCCTGCTAGTTCTGTTTATGTACTTAAGCGTCCCCAACATCACAGTTTACCCTGTGTGCACCCAGCCAGCAGACCTAATGAGCCCTGTGTTTATTTACCTCCGGCTGCTGGGAAAAGAGGGGGTGTGGTCACAATCCAATCATGTGCCGACAGAAGGAAGCTGAGTTCAGGGAAACATGGGGAAGCTGGCTGCCTGCAACGGGCTGAGTTTGGGAACTTCAGCGGAGGGCAAAACCACAACGTGTCACAGTTCTTCAGAAGCAGTGAGACTGGACCTTTAATCTCCGGTCCAAGCTCCAGTTGTGTTAGAGAGCTGTCAGTGCTTTGTCCAGCACAAGGGGTTTTCTGTGTCTGGCAAAAAAAAAGCCACACATATCTGCAGAGAGAAAGAACCAGAGCGGTGTGTTCAGCAGAAGAAGCTTTATAAAAGACTGTCTCGCTTTTTTTCTTTCCATCTCTCTCTGTCTCGGAGCAGATGTTACAACAAGACCAATGGCACTTTCTCCAGCGGCACTCTGCCCGTAATGCATCGCGTGGCGCCGCGCCAGCAGGACGGTCTGGAGATGGTGCCCCTGCCTTCCTCGCAGTGCCACGGCCCCGACGGCCATCTGCTCTCTGGGGACCCGGGGGCCGACGCAGGGGGCCGGCCAGACGAGCACCGCGAGTCCTCGCCCTCGCAGCATTCCTGCTGTCTGGTCGGGAGCAATGACAACTGTCCAGCAGACAACACTGGTGAGACATATCCTTTTACCGAATGCCCACAAAATCTTTCCAAGTGTTTTGTCTTCTTTCCTCCTTCAACACTTTTTTATTTCTCTTTCTTCGTTTTCTCTGCTCATGTTTTTTCACTGCAGAGACGGACACAGAGAACTGCAACTCCTCACTGCCTTTTTGGTGCTTTGCATTTATGAAATTCAAAACACCTATAATCTGATGTCTTTTTTGGATAATATTGAAACACAATTTAGTTGAATCCTGAGGTTTTAAGAGTCCATCCAATTGTTTCTCAAGCTGGAGTACGTGTTGGTCCAGGGGTATGCAAAGTGTCATAGGGGGTATGCAAAAAAAGATTTAAGAATTATATAAGAGTGTGGGGGTACGTAGATGGAGGTTGAACTTTTGAAGGGGTATGGGACTGTAAAAAGGTTTGGGAAACTGAAATTAAATTAAACATACAAAAACTACATCAATTTCAGCATTACATACACTTGCGGTCTATATCATTTTTTTTTTATTGTTAATGTGATATTAGCTGGTGTGATGACCAATAGCGATATATAGCAATAGACTCTCAGAGACTTTTTGAGTTGGTTAACAGGCAATATCAGTAGAAATCTGCACGTTAACATGTCACTTATTCTTTTTTTAATGGTGCTTTTTATTTTTGATTCAGTTAAATTTGTTCAATGACATCATTTTTAAATTCAACAAGCAGTTTGGTGTATTTAAGCAAAATACTGAAAGCAGCATAAAGACAGAACTATGTAATAGCCTACATTTTAACATCTGCTAATTTATCGCACGTAATATCATTGTCGCATATTTTCCTCATATCGTGCAAGCCTACATATAATGTCACCATAACATCCTTTCATCCTTATTGTTAACAGTGATACAATATGCTTTTATAATAGAAAAGTGTTTTATGTCATGTCTTATTGCAGTCATTGCAAGAACACCTTTAAGTGTTGTTGGATTGTATAGAATCTATATATATATATATATATATAGATAAATATCTGTGGAAAGTGAAGTATTTCATGATAAATGTTGGAATAATGCGCACTAACAAAAACACACTCAGATTGGCTTCTACAGTAACCAATATGAATATACCATAATTTAACCACATACTCATGCTCATACATACTCATTGTAATTTTAAGCTTAGCCAGAAGCTGTTAACAGGAATATCTTGATATTTTCGGAGCGCCTGTTTATTGAGAAAGTCAGGTGAGAAGATTGGTACCTTTCTCTATCTGTCTGGTAAATACAAGGCTACAGCCAACAGGCTTAGCTTGGGTTAGCTTAGCTTAGCATAAAGGCTGGAAAAAGTCTTACGCAACTTCCTAAAGTCTTGTCAGTGGAGACTCCTGGAAGTCACTTCTCAAAAAATAAAATCTCCTGAAAACTTCAGCGTGTTATTTTCAACTTGTCCATATTAAACAAATATGATATAAGAAGAGAATTTGTGAAAATTGAACAGCGCTCGGTTCTCCGTTTCACTGTTTCCAGTCGCTGTGCTAAGCTAAGCTAACTTGCCCCTGGCTATAATTTAATTTTAACGGGCAATGTGGCATCAATCTTTTCATCTAACTCTTTGCAAGAAAGCAAATAAGCATATTTCCAAAAATGCCAAACAGTTGTTTTAAAACAATTGAGCCCAAAAAAAACAAATTCCCAGGAAAGTGGAATTTTCAGACCTTTATGAAATTAAAACTCTAAACAGTTGTCATTCTTCTTCATGCTTTCCTAGCAAGTCTTTATATCTTTATGCAGCAGCACCACAAATTACTCTGTGGGCCTCTCCAGAATCTGTTCCTGTCTTTTTTGATATAAAGTATAAACCAAAGTCTCTCTCTCTCTCTCTCCTCTCTCTCTCTCTCTCTCTCTCTCTCTCTCTCTCTCCTCTCTCTCTCCTCTCTCTCCCCTCTCTCTGTGTGTGTAGCTGAAGAGGAGCTGGAGTGTGTGGACACGGAGGGGCCTGTGGTGTGCTGGGAGAGTCTCGGCCTGTCAGACTTGGACTGTGACGAAAAGCCCGGGTGGATCTCCAGCAGCAGCCTGGCGGGCGAGCTGATCCAGCCCGGCCCACAGGAGGTCTGAACCCAGCCCACACACACACACACACACACACACACACACTCCCCTGCAGCGCGGAGGCTTCAGAGGAACCAGGCTGAAAGACAGTGGTGGAGATTTATCACAGAGGAAGAGGACCGGCAATGAGATAGTCAGAGACACTGCATGTTACGGTGACAAGGACACGAAACGTTGGACGGACTGAGCTGAGATGAACAAAGTGTGAAAAAGAGCGACTGAGAGCGAAGCCGGATGGAGAGAAACGGAAGGAAAACCTGCTCAAAGACAGAAACTACAGTACATCCCACTGGAGGGAGGACTCTCACGAAAGATCAAAAACTCTCCGAGATGACTTATTTATTTTTTGTAGTAGTGAAATATTATTTCATACGAATGTATCTGTTTTAAAGTACAAAAAAAAAAGTTTGTCTTTTATATTATTTATGCCTTTTTGGATGAGAAATACTTTTTATTTTTTGTTGTTTTTGTCCCTCTGTGTTCCACTCTAAAGTGTGGAGGTTAGCAATGGTCTGTGTAAAGTTTTGTAATAATATAAAGAGAAGATATGGAAGAGTAAAACAACAAGCTGTTTTCAATGTCTTTCCTCCCCTCCTTCATGTGTAGCGGCATATGAATGATTGCTTTAGTGGATTTTGCGGCCCGGGTCCAAACCCATCCATATTTCTGGCAGGCCTTTGATGTGGCTCTGTGATGGGCTGTTCCACTGCAGTGACCCCTGAACGGGGTGAACACTCCCAACACTGTTCACAGTAAGGCGGCTGCTCTTTGCCTCAGTGAATACTTGATAGCTCATCACTTTACGCAAAATGCACTATTGCTTTGAGAGCAGTGTTGACCTACTGGTCCCAATCTGTTAGTGAGGTGGTGTAGTTGCATGTTAAAACCGCTCTGCTGCTAATGACAGAATACTTTCCCAACCTTTGTGATTTGTAAAATCCCACAGGTGAGGTTTATCTGAGGTCAGGTATAACTCTCCAACCAGAGGCAGAAGTTAAAGCTGGTGTAAATTGCAGCAAATGCTCCATCCAGAGAACACTGGATCCTCTCTCATCCATGTGGCATTCTTGTTAAAAGCTCAGTTCACCCAAATCATAAAAACATGTTTTTAGGGTAAATTGGTTTTTGTCTTAACCTGGACCCTATTTTCCTTTTTGTATTTTGTTCAGACTGATTGGAACAACAATTTTTGAATTCGGTCCAGAATTTAGCAAGCAGTCGGCAACGGTGAAAGCCACAAATTTAAGTTATTGGGCAATTGCGCATCTTCAATTTCCATCCACTAAAAGTTTTTGTGTCTGACAACATTATGGAAATTATCCCTACAGAGATAGAACTTGTCGTTAAAGGGTAAGATCCTTTTTTTTTAACTAGCTATCGCTAAAGCCACCAGACTCTATTTAAATAGTCATTTTATCATCGTAAAACAGGCTTCATTCAAAGTTGATAAAAACACTAAAAAAACTATCAAAACCCGTATATGTTTGCTTTTCTACTGTTCCAACAATCACAACTGTGGTTGGGATGAAATAATCGGGGGGGGGGGGGGGGGGATGGCGCAGTGGATATGACACATGCCTTTGGTGTGGGTGATCTGTGTTTGATTCCAACTGCGATACATCAACCAATGTGTCCCTGAGCAAGACACTCAACCCCTACTTGCTCCAAAAGGATTGCAACCTCTGATATATAGCAATTCTAAGTCGCTTTGGATAAAAGCGTCAGCTAAATGACATGTAATGTAAAAAATAATCCCTTAATTCACCCATTTACATGTGAAAATATGCTGGCTATCTATACACGCTAAAAGTGCCGATTATTTGCATGGAGTCTGGTTGGTTTGGTGAAACTAAAAGGCTTTTGCTCTTAAACAAAAAAGTCTGTCTCTGTAGGGATCCTTTCCATAATGCTGTCAGACACATTAATAATCTGAGCCTGTTAACAGCAAAAAACAACTTTTAGTGGACAGAAATTGACGATGCGTATTTGCCCTCTAGGGTTGCATTGCAGTCCGGTTTGTTGCTGCCAGTTACAGTGTCCTCGCTCGAATACAGGGTCAATTTTAAAGATTTCTGTTTACATAAGTCACTTAGACCCCAATGCATGGGGAAATATTGTCTAGGTTGAAACATGTTATTTTACATACCCCAAACTTTAACATATGACACAAAGCCTATCTGCATAGCTGGGGTCTATATTACTAAATATATTATTTTGTGGTTTGTGTGGACTGACTCTTTAAGCAATCACAAATTTGGAAGGTTGGTAAAAATGACCATCTGTTCCATATTATTGACATAAAATTGCATAATTTCTGGGAACTGAAGGTTGAATGCCAGTTGGAGCTGCTAACATACAAAGTTGACTGGTGTTGCTTGATTATCTCGCTGTAAAGCACACAATGGGCAGTGGTACATTAGAAACAGTCAGAAGGTGGGTTGAGATGAGTAATTATCATCAGAAGTTGCCGTGTGTGCTCCTATTGTGCAAAAATACTGCAGATAACTCATTCATAAAACAAGTTGGACTATACTCTTCTCAGGTGTCAGCCTGCATTAGCCAAACCCCTTTTCTGACGGTTTACACCCTCCATTGGTTTTAAAATAATCTCCATGCTGTGCTGACTGATTGGAGTTGATAGGATTGCAGCAGGCAGATGACAGGGCTGGCCCTGCTTCACTGAGGATGACTGTGGTGCCTGGTGCCTGTCTGCCTGTGTTTGTGCCAGCGCCGGCTGCAAGTCCTCAGGCCCCGGCTCGCCTGGCATCTCTCCTCCCCCCTCATGCTATACGGGATATTCCTGGCACTTGGATCTACTCGCCTGCTGCTGAGGCGTGGCATAGCCTCTTCCGGCTTTTATTTTTAGTCTTGATGGAGGCTGGCGGCATCTGTTCAGTTAACTTGACTTAAACTAAGTTCTTTTCCAGGGAAAGTTCCAGAGTGTACACTGAGAATCCAAAAGTAAAAGTGACAGTCACAGCACAGAATGATGGGAAGAACTGGCCATTCCCTGCGCAGTCGGATTAAGTTTCCTGTCATCTTTTGCTTTACTACCACACAGTATAGCTAGTATTTGAGTGTCCATTAGGATTCCCTGGCTGGCAACAGAAAGAAAAGCGAACAAAACAATGGGTAGGAAATGAATCTGGAAAGGAAAGAGCAATGGTCTGCGGAGGGAGAGGGGATGCTGACAGATGCAGGCTGGGCTGATGGGGAGAAGATAAGGGCAGGGTTGTCTCTAAATGAGCTGCTTCTCCATCTCCCACGTCTATCAGTCGGCACTCTCCCTCAGCCCTGGCCTGCACCCTCTACCCACACAGCTACACCCCTTCATTAAGGAGCCCATGGGAACAAGAAAGCTCATTGTCTGCCCTGGAATTTCTGCCCCTTGCTTCAGAGCCGACCTGTTAACGCCAGTCCCTCTCCCCTCCGCCCACCATTCTTCCCTTCCCTCTCCAGCTCACCCTGAATGAATGTAATTCTTATGAATCGGGCAGTGTGTTGTTAAGTCGCTTGATTCAGCCCCCGGGCGGTTTTTATCCTTGAGATGTCACAAACCACGAGTGCAGCATGTTGTGGTTGGATGAGCTCCAGCGGCATTCCAGTGGGTCCCCGCAGATGATGAGCTCATATGCACCAGAAGACTAATAATCGGTGTTCCCGCAAGGATATCCGCTATTAATTAATCAGGATCAAGTCCTGTTATGTGAAATATCACACTCGTGCCTATTTGTAGACGGCACCTGTTCGATATAATCAAGGAAACACCGTCTCATCTTTATCCCAGCGACGTCCATTTAGATCAGGGGTGTCCGACTCAATGTCACTATGTAAGGGCCCCACTGGAAAATGGGACGCGCATCAAGTGCCAGACATGTAGAAAAAGTCAGATATCCTTGGGATTATCACATGTCTCATATAGTCTTCTCACTTACAAAGTTCCTTGGCCATCATACAATTTACCTAATCAATCATTCTGATTACATTTTTAAAATGTAATCACAGACCTCGATATTGAATCTTATTGCTTCTGTGCGAATTTCTGAGCCTCAAAGTCCGCAAATCTACCAAATTTCATTTTGACTGTCGCGTAATTACAGTTTGAAGACAGTTTTTCTTTTGGTTTGGCTCACAAGCAGGTGGGCCAAAACTGATCAATCAAAGTGAGGGGCCACATTTGGCCTGCGGGCCTTGAGTTGGACACGTGGTTCAGATGAATAGATGGACCTTATTAATTTCAAACTGGGGAATTACTGCTTTTATTGCCCCCATTCTCTCCTTATCAACACCCTTAACGATTCCACTGTGATCATACTGATCTGGATCAATAATGAGCCTTGAAGACAAGAAATGAGCTTCTCTTCCGAATGAAAGTGATGGTATTCACATGAATCAGGAGAAATCCTGAGAGCCACACTTCCTGAAAAGTAAATCCACATCATCATTTTTATTCCCCCAACCACTTTCTGTGCACAGATATGAGTAAATGTTTGTTTTATACGGATGAATTATCTACAAGAACATTTGTCTTACAGTATGTGTAAGGATTTCTGTCAAGGCATCCGACAGTTCAAAGAAGCTAAAATGCTCTGAGAAAGGATTCAGGAAGGAGAGTTTGCAGGTTTTTTTGAACACTCGTGTTGTCCTCAGGTCAAATTGACCCGTTTTCCGATATCAATGTTCTTTTTAATTCCCCAAAATAGCAAGATTGATTCCACACAACGCTCTTTGGCAAGTACAAACCTCTACTTTCATTAATTTTGGGGCGTCTTATTCCATTTTGAAAAAAAGATTGAAGTGGTTTTGAAATAGTATTGAGTAAAAGTTGACATATTCTAGTCTGTGATTATCCATCAACATCCATTCCTTTAATTTTAATCTAAGTAATTCCTAATTTCTGCTTTTCTAATTAAAACATTAGGTCTAATTTCCTATAAATGAGGTTTATTGACCATAAAGTCCCAAAACAACTGTAAAACTGAAGTTAATAATGTTGAAAACGTCAAGAAAAGTGACAAACATGGAAAAAAAGCATAAAAAGGGACAAAAAGGTAAGCAAAAGTTAAAAACATCGATAAAAAGCCTCAACAAAGGTGTTGATTTTCCATTTTGACGGAAGGACAACACGAGGGTTAAAATGTAAAGTGTGTGTCAGTGTTTCTCTGGATGTGCCACAGCCGCTCACTCTGTTTAAAGTGACACACAGTAGTAACACACTTAGCACAGGCTGATGCACTTAAAGAAAGAACAACAACGCAGCAGGGCGGCTATTAGAACAAAGCAGAAACAGTGATGAAAAAGATATTTTGAAGAAAAACCAAACCGTCTTGTCTAATGAACCTGCTTTTGGTTTTAATGATTAACACAACACAACGCCGGCTAGGTATTTGAAATGGAAACCACAACCTCAGGTCTACACGGTGTCACGCTTCACTTTATACGGCTACCAAGACTGCAGGAGACAATAACACAGTCTTCCACTGATCAAAGGGGCTCAGTGTGTGTTACAGTCCAGACTGGTGCTAAAAAGTCTGTTCACCCAAATGATAAAACAAAACACATTTTTTCACTTAACTTTTGTTGTGTTTAGTAATTTTGGGGTTTATTTGCTCAGGTTTTGAGTTTTCTCTTCCTGAGATTTTGGCCTCTGCCCTAATACAATGGAGGGTACGTGGAATTTTAATTGTGATGCCTACAAAATTGACAAAATGACCCAAAAAAGTGTCTTTCCAGAAGAAAAAACTCCCGATGCAGTCGGGGTACTCACAAGAAACAGATTAAAGGGAGAATGAATGGTCATAAGCAATACAGGCTGAGATATCTTGGCCTGTAGTACCTTGTAGCCAATAGGTCAAACTACCAAAATGCTGGATCTTACACTTCCCATAATGCAACTTATTAGTTTTTTTGTTGTTGTGGTGCTTGGTAAACACCACCATCTTTCAAACCCCACGGCAATACAGACATTAAGTCTTCTCCAGGGTGGTACAAGACAACAGTTTTAGTTGAGTAGTACTTCCTTGTAGATGTATACATAAAATGTGTAGATTTTGGTGTAGTTTTCCTTTAAATGTACGTTTTATTGGTGAAATTTCCTTTACTTCCCTTTACCTCATCCTGGCCACAAAAACTACGCGTGGCTCGGTACCACTAAAGGTAAGTTTGAGAATTTGTTTTTAGGAATTTGACACTTTTAAGCAGATTTTTTGAAGATGCACACGGTGTTCATATATGTTAAAAGTACACATTAACACAGCACACTCGAAAGGGATGAGACTTAAACAAAAGACACCAGAGAGTCGTCATCAGTCGTCCTCCACGTCCAGCCGGGTGAAGTAGAAAGTTATCCTGGTCCCTTCGTCCGTGTCGTACAGCGCCTGGCAGGTGTACATGCCCTCCGCGTCCCTGTGGAGCTCCTCTATGACCAGAGCCGAGGCGTTGGCGGGCACCTGCATGCGGCCCAGGCTGCTGGACGGAGCCTGGAGCTTGGGGCCTTGTCCGTAGTTGTAGGCCACTGCTACGTTGCTATCAGTCCCCGGTTTGGTGAAGCCCCAGATGAAGATGGAGGGCAGGGTGGAACCACAGTCCAAGGTGACTGAGCCTCCCACCGTCGCTGTAGCGTGGGAGCGAATGTACTCCACCTCCTCGGGGTCCAGTATCTCCAGAGCTGTAACACAAGACGCCCGGAGCCACTTCCCCATTACTGTATGGAAATAAAAACTCATCGACAAAAAAACAGCCCCAACAAGCTCAGCATTGACAGATGTTTATTAGTAAGTGTCTTCAGAGAAGTTTTTACAAGACCTCACAGTTGGTTGGGAATGGACTGCGTCAGCTCTTGAGGATAAGCAACACATAATTAAACCCATTCTCAGTTTATCAGCCTCTGGCCTATTTGATGGATCAAACTTTATGACCCTCCCTCTGGCTGCGCTTAGCAATTCGACATAATAACGGCGGCACATTGTGATAAAGAGAAACTCTACTCGCCTCAACTTGTCTCCAACCCCACGTCTTTGTTGTTTCAAGGAAGCTAAAGTACAATTGGTCTTTTACCTTGTAGAGGAAGAGCCAGCCAGCAGAGGAGCAAGCAGATGTAAGGACTCATCCTCAGACTCCCTGTTGTGCCACGACGCTTCAACTGGAAGTCTATCACAGAGGTGAACACGTGTCTACCTCTCCGGTCCACACTGCTGTACACACTGAGAGCGATTGAGCCAGGCTGAAGGGCTCAAACTACACTGGAAACACTTTTAATTATTCATCGATGCATCCACCTCCCCAGCTTCAATTCACCTGTCTCTCCACCTCTTCCACTCACGACTGGGCTAATGGCTGGACTTGAGCGTGAAAGGTGTAGGGTGTCAGGATGATGCCATGGCTTCATTCATTATTGAACAACCCGGTGGAGCCAGTTTTAGAAATTCCATCACTTGAAATTCCATCACAACAACATAGAATTCAAAAAAAACACAGGGCCAGAAGCTCCCTTGCAAACACATGCTAGATATTATTTACCCTATTAAAGGCATGCAGTCAGATTCACAACATCTACTGATAGCTGCATTTCTCATGACTCAGGGAACGGCATTGTGCCGTCTCCAAGTTTGGGCGTGTGTGGAACAGGGAAGCACTGCACACACACACTCAAAAATGCATGGGTTTTTGCATAATTCATGTATGGATATTGAAATCCTTGAATGCATGTTGAAGCACACTCATGCAAGCATCTCTTGCATGGAAAAAAAGGCTCTGTTAAGATTAGATTCAGGAGGAACCAGTGAGCATCATTAGTGGTGTCACGCAGCAGCCACCAGTAAAAAACTGAGTTCCTCAGAGCCTCTGGCTGAAGTCTGGGCCTGATGGCTGCAAGAGGCTGAAGCTGAGCAGCCCACAGAGCTGCTCTCACTGGAGGCAGCCCCAGACTGAGGAGAAGGCTCTAATTAGTAGGGACGTAGAATTAGTAAGGACTTGTTCAGCTCTTTTGGGAGGGGGAAGAGGAGGGCTATATTTAGAAGGCCGCTGGAAGGCAGACAGACGTAATAAAATTGCAACATAAAACAACATGGTTTGTGAGGCCAGAGTGGACTAGAAGATGAAGTTCAAAGACGTTTTAAGGAAACACTGACAACTAGTAAACACATTGCACAGGGATGTGTCTGCTAAAATTGCAAAGAGGTACGGTGCAATGGAAAACCTGAAGATTACGTACAGAAGAGCAACATGTTGCAAATGAGCAAGGAGAACAGGAGAGCAAGTCAGAAACGAGTCAGAGAAGAGAAAAACAACAAGTTTATGAGGAGTTAACAAATTTGGGAGACTTTTAACTTAATTTATATTTTGGAAAGAACTAGTTGGAAGGCAGATTTATGTTGCTTGCACCCCACTGGCTGGAACCCTAGGGTATATAATAGGCATGTCTCGAAATACATGTTATTAACTGTGAAGGGCAGCTTTAGGCAACCCAGCCTACAGCCTGCCAGAAATCCATTCGCAACACTTTATTGCATTTGATCGGAATTAGGCCTTACATAAGCTGTACGACTATCCTCATATACTGTATAACACACAAGACGTTAGCTCACATGCAGAGCAGCTAGGCTGCAAACATTACCGTGACACTGCTGTGTTGCAGCTGCTACACCACGCTGTAATGTCTGACTGCGACAAAGGTGGAAGGGACTGGGATTTGTCATGAAAAAGTCCTGCTCTGTTGGACTAAGAGCTGACCGAATTCTCCCGTGGTGAAGCGCATCCTTGCTAAGGGCCTGCCACATCTGCTGGCTGCCTGCCTGATTCGCCGCCCTGCAACTTAAAGAAAAAAAGAATGGGTGATGGAAGAAGGCCTACTGGAAAATGAGCAGTTGAAAATGTTTTTGATGGCGGTCAGTGTGGGGGGGTGTTGGCCTCGGAGAAGGTCGGGGGGAGGGGGCGACACGGGAAGATTGCGTCTTATCTGGACCCTCTTTGAGCCATAAAAGCTTTCAGGTGCAGAGCCCCATCGAGTGGATCCGGCCAGGCCAAGCTCAAGCATCTATTTTCCTGTTCTTGGCAGCAGATGAGAGAACTGAATCAGACCCAGATAGCCGGGACTACATAGGGATCTGGGTAACACGTTACTGCCACCCCAATACGTGCCACCCGCCCCAACTGTGAGCGCTTGGCAACGCTGCACTTTATGTGAGCGCAAAGCTGGCAAAACAGGTGGGTTCCGCGAGCGTGCCCTGTGATTAGATCAGTCATTACCACTGGCTTTGTTGACAGCAGAGCGAACCTCTCATTTCACAGGACCACCTGTACTGGAATGACTTACTAAAGCTTAACAGCAGATGATTCAATCTCTGGATTGAAAAAAGAAAAGTCTTGGCTCACAGCGAGGATGTGTGTTTCCACTTATCATCTAATGAGATTTAGATTCACAGTGCCGTACAGCCACTGTGTTTGTTTTTGTACCTCAGGATTTTATCACTGTTGTCCAGTGTCCAACAATGTTGACTTCCTCTCGTTAGTGTAGCCATAGGCGTAGATTTGTGGTGGTGGGGGCTGGGGGTGCAGGGGATATTTCCCCCTCTAATATTTAGAAGAGGTAGATTTGTCCCTATCAAAACATTTAACAAGCCACTCCCCAAAAGAGGAAACACTCACGGGGCCAAGGACATGTACTATATATATAAATATATCCTTCTTACCTGTAAATATGTTTTTATAGTGGACCTCCCAGCGCACGTCTCCTTTCTCTTTTCGATTTCTCCCAAAATGAAGCTGCCTTTAAGTGGGATCGGAAACATCCAGATCTATAAACGATCTGACGGAAGCCAGCAACTGTGAAATAATGCAAAAATTGTTGCATACAAATTCACAAGAATGCAGGAAATTAAGTGTTTGACGCTCAAAATGTTCTGGCGGAAGACACCCCCCCCCCTTCCCCATTATATAACACATTACAACCCCACTGGTTATAATGTGCACACCCCCCCCCCCCACACACACACACACACACACAAAAACGCACCCTTGAGTGTAGGTGTCATCTGTGCACCACCGTCCACAGACTTTGAGTACAAGACGTCTCATGTTCTAGTTTATTTTATTTTATTTTATTTTATTTTATTTTATTTTATTTTATTTTATTTTATTTTATTTTATTTTTATTTTGTTTATTTTTATTTTTATTTTTATTTTTATTTTTATTTTTATTTTTATTTTTATTTTTTTTAATTTTTCTATTTATTTATTTTAATTTATTTTTATTTCTGGCCCTGGGACGCGTTCTCTGTCCCAGTGTAGTGTTTGTAATTGCTTGCTGCTGTTTACTTTTTGACTGCAGCTGTGAGGTTTTATCGTCCTCATCCTCCTCTTCTATTCCTCCTTCTTCAGCTGACGGTTGGGTCGGGGACCACACATCGCGGAGGTGGAGGCAGGGTAACATATATTAGCCAGGCTGCCGTACATTTCGGTCCTATCATCATTCATCTAGCAGGCAGGCAGAGCGGAGGTGAGCGAGGCTGTGCAGAGTCATGGAGGCCCACTCCCACCCCCATGACCCCCCATTTCCCTCCTGGCTCACTCATCTCATGGCCTCAGACTTCGCCATGCTGGCGACCTCTGCACAGGGCTCCCTGTAGGGCCTCAACCTGAATCACAGAGCAGAGCACAGCTGACTGGCCTTGGGACAGGAGCAGCAGGAAGGGGCCTCTCTCCTCCACTGAGCCCCACGAGTGCACCGGCACAAAATATTGTTTTACAGAAAGAAAGCTACAAATAATCTCTGCAGTCCTCCAGCTATGGACAAATGCACAAATTGTTGTCTTCCTAATGGCTAGAAACAGTGTGGAACTGGATCAAGTGACCAAATAGGTCCAGAAAATTGTCCAATAAAATGTAAATAATACTAAAACAATATTACCGTAAAGGGATTTTTTCTTTGCAAACTATTTTCAATAGCATAGCATCATACTCAACATGTTTTTTCTTTTCTTTTTAATGTAAGCCAAAAGGGGAAACAAAGAGAAACTGAGCCATTTAGTGTTGTTGGTCTCCAAATCAAAAAACAAGAAAACCAAAGTTATGTAACAGGCCAATTTTGGTTTTTTGCAAATTCCTTTTTGTCACTATTCCGTTTCGAATTGAAGAATGTAGAAAGATGTGTACATGGAGCTTTTTACGGTGCACATTAATGGAGAACCGGGGAAAACTCTGGACCCTTGGGTGCACGTTGCTGAGGCTGCGAAGTCCGGCCTCGTAGCCGTGTTTGGTTCCTGGTCTTACGTCTGTCTGTGTATATGTCTGTTTGTGTATCTGTCTCTGTTTCGGCGTGTGTTGTTTTTGTCTCCCTCCCTCCCATCTTTCCTCTCTATGTTCTTTTTTTTTCTTCTTTTTATTTAATTTCCATCCATCTATCTTCATCCGCTTTTCCGGTATCGGGTCGCGGGGGCAGCAACTCCAACAGGGGATCCCCAAACTGCCTTTTCCCGAGCCACATCAACCAGCTCCGACTGGGGGATCCCGAGGCGTTCCCAGGCCAGGTTGGAGATATAATCTCCCCACCTAGTCCTGGGTCTTCCCCGAGGCCTCCTCCCAGCTGGACGTGCCTGGAACACCTCCCTAGGGAGGCGCCCAGGAGGCATCCTTACCAGATGCCAGAACCACCTCAATTGGCTCCTTTTGACGGGAAGGAGCAGCGGCTCTCTAAGGGAGACCCCAGCCCCTCCTGAGGAAACCAATTTCGGGCGCTTGTACCCTGGATCTGGTTCTTTTCGGTCATGACCCAGCCTTCATGACCATAGGTGAGGGTAGTAACGAAAACTGACCGGTAGATTGAGAGCTTTGCCTTCTGGCTCAGCTCCCTTTTCGTCACCACGGTGCGGTAAACTGAATGTAATACCGCACCCGCTGCTCCGATTCTCCAACAAATCTCCTGCTCCGTGGTCCCCTAACTCGAGAACAAGACCCCAAGGGATTTAAACTCCTTCACTTGGGGTAAGCACTCCTTCCCTACCTGGAGAAAGCCCTCCATCGGTTTCCAGCTGGGAACCATAGCCTCAGATTTGGAGGTGCTGATCCTCATCCCAGCCGCTTCACACTCGAAGTGAACCGGCTGCGAACCGATCCAGGTAGTGGTGATGGTCACGTGTTCGTAATTGATTGTTGCTGTTTACTTTTTCAAAATAAAATAAAAAAAATCATGATAATGTTAAAAATTATATAAAAAGATATCCAGCACGTATCAGAACTGGGTGTTTTGTCCTGACAGGAAAAAAAATCATTGACGAGTTTCCACAGGTGAAGATTCAACCAAATCACTGCTGCATTGTCATTTTTATCACCAGGTGCTCAGTTTCAAGACTTAGAGAGCGTGTCCCCAAATCTTTTCTGGCATTAATCAGCAAAACTGTGTTTCTTAAGCAGCCTTGAGTCTGAAAATCCAAGTCCGTCGTAATAAAGCCCAGACGACTGATCGATCCAATCCACCAACCAGCCCCTCTAACGCTTAATAATTACCATGTTATGGTATAATGACTAAATACAATGCTTTGGGATGATCACTTCCATGGCACCAAACTTACATCATAGCAAGTCCTTTAGTTTAATGGTTGGTGTTGACATCTTGTTTTTCTCAAAATCATTGGGCTAAGCTTATTTAACTTCTTCCCACTTGTGTAAACAATTCATTTGAATCAAGTGTTGTTCTCTTGAGACTAGTGGACAGATCTTCTTATTCTGCCTTGTTCCAAGATGTTTGCACTCACAGAATTGTGTAACAAGAAAAGCCACAGTCCGTGGAACAGGACTTGTCTCACTCCGCTGAAGGACACAATGTTAAAGCTACAGTGCGCGTCTATCTTATAGTAATGAACGTCCGTTACATTCAAGACATTGGCAAATGAGATGATACAAAGCTAATTAAGCCTATCAGCTCCACACAACTCTCTCTGTGTTTCTCAGTATGGCTATGTTCACAGAATGGCGTAGTTTCGCACACAGCAGCTCGAGTGATGCGTTTCACGTCACCGCTGAGAATGAACAACAGCAACAGTCAGCTTTGGAGACAAAGAGGAAATCAAAACTACAACATGATGAGCTTTTCTGAAGAGTCCATCATGTATTTTAATCCTCTGTCTCCTCCTTGATTTGACGGGTTAACTAGCAGTCTGGCATGGACAGACCTTCCTCTTCCCTAACCCTAAAACCTTTTAAAAAAATTTAATGATTGTAATTTTATTCATTAAAATTAAGCAGGAGTGGAGGAGACCTTTCATTTAAAGTTTTATGTTCCCGCGGTCCGTCCTGTCCTGTGGTCCTTTGGCCCTGCTCTGAGCATTTGGCCTTCTTTTAAACAACTTTTTAGAACCGAACCAGGTCTTTTAAGGAGAATTTAAGTGTTTTACTCACACCGGGGGTCCCCTTGTGCCCGTGCCCCTCGCAGCGCCCATCCAGGGCACTGCGTTCTACCCTGACCTAACCCTAAGCCAGCGGGACGATCTGACTAGTCCACACAGCATTCCAGGATGGGAGAAAAATGTTCTCTGGTTTATTGGCATTTCTTTAAACCAATCACAATTGTCTTGGGTGGCGCTAAGCTCCGGCTGGAGAAACGGTGCCTCTGCAAAATAGTCTCGGGAAGGAACTTGTTTTGGTGGAACATGCGTACATTCAAAAGTCATTTTAGTCGTGCAACAGAAAACTCAGATTGGACAGATAGTCTAGCTAGCTGTTTGGATTTACCCTGCAGAGATCTGAGGACCAGGTAACCATAGTCCTCAGAAATCCACTAGAACGCCAACACAAAGGAAGTGGAAGGTGACGGACAGCCGGCCAAAATGAAAGACATCTGGCGGAATATCTGGCGTCACCTGAACAATCCCGGAAGTGGAACTTTGTCGATATAGACTAGTTAACTAGCAACTGCATGGAGGATGGGTCGGGGGCCTTGTATCATGTGGATGCGCTGACAGTGTTGTTGTCATTATTTAGAATCCTTCATGGGGGAAACTAAGCACTATAGCTTTAAGACTCAGGGCTCTGTTTGAAAGATCTAAGGGCACTGCATGAAGCGCCTGGCGCAGGTGTGTTTAGAAAAAGGTGTTTTGGGCGTAACATGCAATAAACCAATCAGAGTGTCATCTCCCATTCTCTTTCAAAGCCAGGTGCATTTGTACCTTGGCACATTGCTATTATGATGGTAGTCTAAAAGTCATATTTTTATTTGTAATCTTTTGCATGTGTGTGTGCTGCTGTGCTTCCTTGTGTGTGTAACAAGTATAGTGTGAATGTGCTCTGCATAATGAAATGCAGTGCTATTGACTTTAGACCAGGCTTTTGTTGGTCAATGGCGTAATCGCTTCCCGCTGCCTCAAGATAAAATACACCAATGATTCACCTGAACACACCTCCCTGTAAGACCATAAGACCAGCATGCCCATGGCCGCAAAGATGGAGGCAGGTGCATTTGCTATTTGAACGACGTGGTTGAAGAATGGGAAATTATCAACTGCGTTGGTCTTAACCCTCCTTTTGTCCCCTTTAAAAAATGTCTTTCTCCAAAATATGGGTTTCTTTTTAACCAAATTACCACAAAAAAATGGATTGGATTCCTTTCAACGCTGTTTGCAAATACAGTTGATCTCTTTCATTCTTGACTAAACTCATCTGTACGTTCCTCTTATTTTAACTATTGGTCAAAATAATTCATAATGTCTGTATTAGGTATAATTCTATATAAATAAGGGTTATTGACCATGAATTCCAAAAGGTGCTGTAAAACTAGTGGTAGTAAGGTGGAGTCAGTCAAAACTTTAAAAAAGTCTGAAAAAGGGAGGAAAATGTCAAATTTTTGTCCCAGGAGGACAACACAAGGGTTAAATTAGCAGAGACACTTGCGTCCTAGGGACATCATGGAGACAGTTAGATACAAACCCGGATGTCAGGTCTACAGGTTGAGTCTTTCCCTTGTCAACTATTGTGTTTTCCCCAAATGAGTTACTGATTTTTAGACCTTCTATTTAAAAACGGCTTGATAAATATTGCATAGTATAGCTGATGTAAATGGAGCTTGCCCCCCCCGGACCCCTCCTTGGTTTGGGCTGAGCCCTGAATGTATATATGAAAGAATGTATAACGTCTGGCTCCGCCCCTGGGGACAACATAACTGATTCAAAACCTATTCCTCTTGATCTTTATGATCTTTGAGAATGGTCTGTAATATAAAATAATGCATAAAAGGAATTGTAATTCATGGGGTTTGTGAGATTATGAGGTCACAGAATGCTAAACAGGGTCTGACTGTGGTCTCTTTCGTACATGCTAGGTTGGGTATGGGAACCACAGGACTACAGAGGGCCTGGCACTCTCCCTCTCTCTCTTACTCTCTCTCTCTCTCTTCTCTCTCTCTCTCTCTCTCTCTCTCTCTCTCTCTCTCTCTCTCTCTCTCTCTCTCTCTCTTTCTGGTGAAGCAGAAAGCAGGTCCATGTCAGAGAGCGTGTGTGAAGTCCTGGACGAACTGACCTGGAAAGAGCCAGATGGGGATTGGGGTTTAAGTACCGAAGAGGCCTTCTGCAAACAACATGTGGAAAGGCTTTGGCGGCTAATGTAGCATGGAGTATTTATGTACTGAGCGCAGACTTGACCACTGTCCATCAGGATCTGGGGAGCAGATACGCCACATGCAGCCACCACTTGGGCAACGATTCCCACATGACCACGCTGTCTGGACCAGTGGTGGGGGAAGTACTTAGATCCTTTACTGTAGTTAACCTACTAATGCAAAACTGTACAAAAACTCTGTTACAAGTGATAGTCCTGCATTGAAAATATTCCCTAAAGGTGCCCTGCCACACGTATTTCGTTACTTTGTGATAATGTCTAAAGTTCTACCGTGGACTCTGTACCTTGGATCCCTTGTTTCTAGTGTGGTTTAGAAAGCCTGCAGGAAGACTCAGCTCCATTTGGGCCAGTTCTCATTAATATTCAACGAGCTAAGCTGCTTGACTCCGATTGGCTAACAACTAGCCAATGAGAGCCTGGCAATCAGCATCCTTCACCCAGCACAACTGGGCGAGCTCATGAATAGTAATGAGCTCAGGCAACATGATGTCAGACTGACCAGCTGTTGTGATTGGTCTGATTTCTCCTCTTATTATTTTGTTCGTCTCTAGAGCTGAGAGAGGAGGTAGCAGTTCATTTTCCCATTCACAACACACACACATGTGGATCTGACATATTTCAAGAAATGCAAGTAAAAACAGTGTTGTGTGGCAGGGCACCTTTAAGTAAAAGTATGTAATAAAGTAACATCACAAAAATAAAGAATTAAAAGTAAAAGTAAAAGTGGTGTGCACAATGCAGATAAATCCTCCCATTTTAGAAAGTGTAAAGGATCCAAACAGTTCAGGTCTTTTTCATTTATAATAATCATCAGATTTTATAATCTACATGTGTTTTGTGTGCACAAATCTTAACGTGTAAAGTAACTAAAACTGCCAGATGAATGTAGTGTAGTAAAAATACACTGTTTCTCTCTGAAATGTAACGGAGTAGAAGTAGAAACCGGCATGAAAAGAAGAGACTCAAGTAAAGTACAAGTACCTCAACATTTGGACTTAAGTACAGTACTTTAATAAAAGTTCTTAAAGTTACAATCCACCACTGGTCTGGACCCCGCCCCCTCCCCCACCGCCTTCTGCTCCAGCCTTTCTCCCCACGGGACCCTCACTCTGCTCCTGGTTCAGCTGTTAAGTGAACAGTAGCTCATACCCACAATCCTCTCTGAGCAGGTGGTCTGTCATACGTCTCTTTGTTTTCCAGAGTGTCCCATGGGCAGCTGAGGGCCGAGAGCTAGAGGAACATGATAAAACACAACGCTTTAGGCGCCTTCTCTGCTTCAATTCCTTTAGTCAGAGTGTCATCATATCAGATCAGTAGAGAAATACAGTGGTTTTCTCAATTAACCCTCCTGTTGTCTTGTCAAATTTGACCCTTTTTCAAAAGGTTTCTACATAAGAGATTTGGGTTTCTTTCAACCAAATTGTCAAAAATAAAAAAATAACAAGGACGGATCCCTATGATGTTCCTTACGCCTAAAGTAATAAAAAAAAAAACTATCAGTACAGCACTTTCATTACATTTGGTTTTAATCAATTTTATAGCGTTGGAAAAAAAGTGGAAAGAATGCTAAAAAAAAAAAGTGGAAAGAATTGTTTAAAATAGCTCCAAAAAACAACAAAAGCGTCAAAAAGCGCAGAAAGAAATGGATAAAAACGTTGGAAAAAGTGACAAAAACGTCAGGAAAGTGACAAAATTGTCAAGAAAAGACAACCAAATAGTTTTAATGTTAAATTCATACCCAGAAAAAAAGGTCGATGGGAAGACAACACAAGAGTTATTATTTTACCTGGTGGTTTTACATACTGTTTTACAAAGCTGTAGGGCCATGTTGAAGGCCAAAGTGGAGCCAGTAAGTCTTCTCAGACATCATTACAAAGAAATGTGAATATTGTAAAAAGGGACAGCCAAGGGCTTAAGCCCTGAATGTTTTCTCAAAAGCCCTGGATTATTAACCCTCTATTGCATGAATTAGTTTTTAAGCATGGTAAAAATGTCTTGATGTGTTTTTTATGACTGGTTAAATAATGCAATTGTAAAAAAAATAAAATAACAATAATAATTAAGGGGGGGGGGGGGGGGGGGGGGGGGGTAGTTGGTAATTTGTTGCTATATTGCAACAATGCGCATTTGTGGAAAGTGCCAAAAAATCCATTATTTCTTTAAAAACATGCTTTTATTGAAAAAAATACCAAGTAAATTCAACTTATATGCCATACGGCAACAAATTAATTTAAGCCTTTTACAGAAAACGATATAGCATTTTAACTGGTCTAAATGAGGGAAATTCAAAGTTTATTTACCCCAGATAACAGATGACATTTTTTTTTTGAAAGAAAAGCTTCTAAGATTAAGAAAAACAACTACATTTTGGCTGGTACAGGAAAAGGGGCAGGGAAACAGGATTTCCTGGTTAAGTGAAGTCATCCAGTTATTAACACTTAAAAATATAAGACCTAAGAAAAAAACTAAGAAAAAGAATTTGTTGCCATATGGCAACACCATGCAATAGAGGGTTAAGTTGTTTTTTTTAAACTTCAACTTTGTGTCATTTCCCTGTCTCTGTCTCTCTGACCGGATTGGACAATGAATGGAGCAATATTTCTACTACTGAGGAATTATCGCTGTTCATTCTGTGAACTCTAGATTTTTAACTTTAAATAGTAACGTCAGGCAGTTTTGGCCTCTCTTTAAGTGGCAAAAGTGAAAATGAGTCACCCTCAACATTTGTTGTGTTCTCGTCGCAGAATGATGAAGACAACACAAAACAGGATGAAGGCTCTACAGGCTGAATCTTCCCTTGGCAGCTATCATCTTTTAAGATTAAGATTAAGATTAATGCATCTTTTATTGGTCCCACAAGGGGAAATTACAATTTATACTCTTTTGTCATTGCAAACATTACACACAGGCCTGAACTACACACACATGCATGCGTTAAAAGTAAAGATGTCAGAGTGATGTGCAGATTTTTAGGCATTCCATTATCAAGCATGCTTGAAAAATAGTGCAAACAGTTCTGGAAATGGAACTTTATTTCCCCCCCTCCTAGTTTTGGGATCGGACATTTTCCTGTTGATCTTCATGATCTTTGAAAAAGGTCCGTAATATAAAATACTAAATAAAATAGGTGTAATTCATGGTTTGTGAGATCATGAGTTCAGGGAGTCAGCGTTGTTTAGATGATTACCTTCTCAGGTTCTTTTCTCTCGTTTTTGTCACAAATGGTGTCCATTGTTAAATGTGTTTGTACCGGTCAAATTTGACCCATTTTTTAAAAAGTTTCCACATCAGAAATTTGGGTTTCCTTCAACCAAATTGTAAAGAATAACGTGGATGGTTCCATACAACGCTCCTCACGTGTTAAACAATTGATCAGTTCACTATTTTCATTGAATTCGGGTGTTTAAGATAAAGAATCAGAAATAATCGACAAAGACATTGTAAAAAGTGAGAAAGAACTCCGGGAAAAGTTAGAAAAGATCAAAAAGCGACAACAAATGTTGAGGAAAGCTTTAAAAACTTCAAGAAAATAACTACAAAAATGTCCACAAAAAATCAACAAAGCACTTTGGGAAAAGTGACACAAGTGTCTCAAGGAGGTTTTAACTAAATGTTGGGCCACGGAAAGACAACACGAGGGTTAAAGGAACAATTCAACATTTTGGGAGACACGCTTTTATGCTTTCTTGTCGAGAGTTGGATTGATACCATTCTAATATCTTTACAGTAAATATGAACCTACAGCCAGCCACTGGCTATCTTAGCTTAGCATAAAGACTGGAAACAGAGGGAAACAGCTGGCTCTAGCCTTTAGTAAAACAAACATGCCTACTAAACTAGTTAACATGTTACATCTTGTTTGTTGTTGCCAATCATCCCAGATTTACAAAGTATTGATCTCTCAGTTTGAATGTTGCCTAATACTTAATACTTACACTTTTTTGATGACAACTAACTGAACATGTACTAAATGTTCACTGCGATGGATTAAGTCAAAGTTGAAAGCCATTGCATATGGTGTTCCACCGTGTTCTGAAATTAATTAATGGGCATAGCTTGAAGTTGGCAAAAGCACAGTTCAGAAACTTAAAACTGCAGCTTTCAAAAACGGTTAGCAGGAATGTTAAGTGTGCATAATGATGAGTGGTGATTGGGCTAAAACAGGCATACACGCAGGTGCTTGAATAGCATCGGGCAGATGCCAACGTCCTTGGTTTTCCTTCAGTGTCACACGACATGTGTCATCGTCACTGTGACCCTCGTTTTCTTCTTCAAACTGTGCACACTACAGCATTTGGGAAACACTTTGCATTATTGTCCAATTCATCACCAGATGTACGACAGTGAGTTATCAGACCCAACAGAAGCCAACACTGTGGCATGCTGACAATTTCGATGTTGAGACGTTTCCCTAAAACCGAAAATTAGCTTCAAAAATGCTTTAAACGTGACAGTGAAATTACTGTCTGGTTTCCACTGGCGTAATGGAGTTGTCAAACATCGTTTAACTCCTTCGTCTTCTGGCAAAACAACACTGTGTGTGTAATTTACGAGCACACCACTAATTTGTAAAGGTGTGTGTGTGTGGGGGGGGGGGGGGGGGGGGGGGGGAATGCTGGCTGGCACGATGCTTGCTGATTCAAGAGTGGTAGACATGTGACGCAGCAGAGTCTTTCAGTCGGCATCCTACAAGAGTTTACCTAACATGCAGATTGAATATTTTACGTTAAAATGCATCAAAAATCAAATTAAAATCAGCTTCTTCCATTCTCTTAACCCATGTCTTGTCCTACCGTCGACTTTGCACTTGATCAAGGAGGACGCGGTCTTCATGAAGTATAAATTATCCCTCAACTCTATTTCATACCTTCTAGCCAATTTTTTTTAATTTTTTTTTTATTGATCCCCAGTGTGGAAATTACAATTAACACTCAATTTGTTAGAACACACAGGCCTAAAATACACACACATACTCAGGTCCTATACATGCACCAATGGAGAAATGTCAGAGGGGGGGGGGGGGGGGCTGCGACTGTTAGACAGGCGCCCCGAGCAGTTTGGGGGTCGGTGCCTTGCTCAAAAGCACCTTGGCAGGGCCCAGGAGGTGAACTGGCCACACCCACGACTTCATTCCAACGCATTACCACTAGTTTCCCACCTAGTTTTGAATTTATGATGAATAAACCTTACTTAATGTACATAATTATACCTTATTTTGGAGTAAAATAAGCAGACATTTTGAATTAGATTCTAATTGTAGAGAGGATCTAATTGTAGAGAGGATCAGATAAATACATGTTGATGGATTATCACAGACTGGTATATGTCAATGATAAGTCAGGATACTGTTTTGAAACCATTTCATTATTTGTAATATTTCTGATAAAGAAACCTTGAAAACGCGTCAAATTTGACCCCAAGGCAAAGCAAGGGTTAAGTGGAATCATGCTCAACTTCACACCAACTTCACACTAATCATTATTGTTCCTGTGACTTTCTGCACCTGACAACATGCCTTCAGGCTACAGAGTTTTGAAACCTTAGACTTAGAGGAGTAAATATATCTGTATCTCCAGTGACTTAATGGAACCAACTATGATCTCAGCTAATATCAAGTCAGTTCCCAACTCCCATGCTGCTACTAATGTTTGTTTGCATTACTCCACCCGTCTGTTGGCTCAATCTGAACCTCTACAACTGGTGATTAGCCTTTGCGCTGACATATTTATGTTGTTTCTGGGAAATAACAGCAATGAAATCACTTTTTATTCGGCAACAAAAGAACCGAAGAAATGTATCGCTAGTATGGTATTTAAGCTTTATGGTCACTTTGAGTAAGTTGAAGGAGGATAGACCTAATCTTTCTAGCATATAGAGAGACTTTGTTCTTGTTTTAATTCAAACTGATGTAGAGAAAACACAATATTTCTATTTTCATATTCTATTTTTACACTGATGTTGACACACGCAGCCAACAGTGGCTCAATGTGTCTCTCAATGGAGACTCATATCAGATATGGACAGCGCTATAAATTTAAATACTTATTAGATCACCAGCCAACACGGCTGGTAGATTTTTAAAGTTACTAGCCAATCAGATTTTCCACTAGCCACATGTTTTGTTGTTTTTCTCCTAATAACTTTACTTTAATTTCAGCTCCGCTGGTTTGTTTTGCGCCGCTCCGTTTGTCTTCTCCGTTTCAGCGTGGCTCATGATCGATACCGCACAAAGCCAATGGTTGCGTGACACGTCACAACATAGTGGTCTTGGGAAATGGAAAGTTACAACTGCAAGTAATGTAGACACACACAAAATGTCTAATTTGTAACCTTCCTGTTGTCCTCGGTTCAAATTTGACCCCTTAAAAATATATCTATATCTGAAACATGGGTTTCCTTTTAACCATATTACCACAAAAAAATGGATTGGATTCCATACAACGCTCTTTGCAAACACAATTGATCACTTCCATTCCTCTGATCTTAACTATTAGTCAAAATAATTCATAATTTCTGCTTTTTTAACTCAACTATTCGGTGCAATTCTATATTAATGAGGGTTATTTACAATGAATTCCAAAAAGTAGTGTGAAACTAGTGGTAGTAAGGTGGTGGTAATGAAAACTTTAAAAAAAAAAAAAATCGGAAAAAGGGACAAAAATTACAATTTTTTGTCAGTTTTTGACTCGGGAGAACAACACATGTCTTAACCTGCATTTGGCAGGTTGGAAGGTATCAATTAAATCCCTGGATATGGAGATGCTTATAATTCTGCTGCCTTCTAATTATATATATTATAATTATAATGTAACTGATTAACATCATAAAGAAACTGCATGCTGTATTGTATGAATTTTTAATAAAAAGTTAAAGGCTAAATAGCTGGCTTTAGCCACCAGTTTATTGTTTTGAACTCCGGTTAAAAGCTAAAAGCTAATCCTTATAGCCTCTGAAACTGATTGTACATTATATAACCATATTAATAAATATGGTCTCCCTGAGTTTCGCTGCATACAATGAAACATGGCTTAAAGTACAGGTCCGCCTAGACCCACACATTAAAAAATAATGTTAAAGGAACAACACACTGGTATTTATGACTCGGCGGGACAGTTTCCCGTAATCTCAAACACCTCGGTGTGACACGTGACAGATGTTTCCAGGCATGACAGAGGTTAAAACCCTCCATCAATCCCTCTCGTCTTTCTCTTCCCTTCAGCTACTTTACAAGCTTCTAAAATGGATACTTGCTCATTCCGAAGTGGTTTCTGCTTATGTGAAGGAGGTCACGAGAGCTTTTCAGGTAGGAAAGAGGTCAGTCATTACTCGTTATTCGGACCCAAGGAATTTTGCGAGTGGAACGAGACTTGGGTTGTCAGTGTTGGAAAAATGAACTGTATATATATTCTTTGACTGGATGATATTGTTGTTTCCCAGTGTGGATTACCACTTAGACGTGTATGAAGAGTTACATCTAGAATGGTGGAGTTACGGTCCTTTTTTCAGTTCAGCAAAGTACATTCTACAGCATTGTGCAGAACAATGTTCAGACACAACACCATGTTATATTTAACTTGAATGTGCCCTGAAGGTGAAATATAAAAGAATAGATGAGGAGACTCTGTGAATACTTTTATCAGCAGCTCAAGTTTGCACACACATGGCAACACGAAGCCGTACTCAGAGACTCGGCTCTGTTCCATAAACTCATACCTTTTCCAAAACCACTGACACTGGCACCGGCATGCTTCCATTCACACGTACAGTAGCCAGGTAAACAAACACCGGCTACAAGCCATGTCTACATGGTCTGTGGGTTTTACAGAGTGACACACAAGTATGTGACCGGCTGTTGCTGTCTCCACTCGCTGCATGGTTGTTGTAAGGTAAAGACATTAAAGCATTACATTTTTTTTGAACCCCGAAGTGCCTTCCCCCCATCTGGAAGCAGTAGAGGACTTGTCTGAAAGATAAAAAAACGATATGAATCGCTGCTGGCAACTCAAATGTCCAGTCTGGGATCAATTACTAAGACAGGATAGAGAGAGAGAGAGAGAGAAGGGGGGGGGGAGCACAGATTCTATATCACAGTCAGGTCCAGCATAGGCATGTAGCCCACATACACCCACACACACACACACACACACACACGCATGCATATACACACACACACACTTACACTAAGCAAACTGTTCCATGACCCGAGCTTGTGCGCACAGTTCCCAGTGTCTGCTTATGGATTGGCTGTGATTGCCCCCCCCCTTCCCCCTCCACACACACACACACACACACACACACACACACACACACTGCATTTAACAAGCGACTGATGGCAGTTCCAGATGAGGCCGCTCTCAGCCAGCTGCTCTGTCATGTGGGTTTGGGGGCAAGGATTTCTGCTAGGATCAATAGAACAAGATGGTTGTCTCTTTTCACAGCTCTGTGTAGTTTTCCAGCTCGAAAGAAATCTCTAACAAACATGAAACATTACATGATGCAATGTTAAGGATCATTTTCCCAGATTTATGTTCAATGTCCGAGTTTGTCTAGCATTTCTCTAAACTGATATTCATACAGTTCCGCACCATGAAAACATCTGCACGGCTGTCTCAATGCAATGCATTGTGGGATGCTAAAGACAGAGGGGGGGGGGGGGGGGGGGGGGAGGTTGGAGGGAATATGAATAACACAAAGTAAAAACAGCCAGCACAGGCAGGAGGGGAGAATGGGAGAGAGACAAAAGGATTTAATAGGATCCAGATTGTTTGGAGCGCTGGCTGTTTCAAAGGGAGTCGCTGCCATGTGTACGTCTACACTTAGTGTGTTTGTTGGAGAGCTGAGCAGGCTTTCAGGGCTTTACAAAAAAAGGTCACTGCAACACCTCCACTCTCCATAATCTTTTTAGGGTCAAGCTTCAGTTCCCAAATAGTGCAGGACCTCACCTCATGTGGCCCCTTTAAAACTTCCGAGGCATGGCTTGCCCTGTGTCTCCCGGACCCTTACAAATTGAAATACACACGGTTGCAACTGGTTGGATGTTCCACATTTTTGTACAGTGATATTTTTGATTTGTGGGCTTCTAACATGTAGTCAGATTAGTCAGATTAATCTGAGATGAGTTACTTATAAGCAGGGCCACACGATGTCTGCAGATGCCGAATTTTGCCGAATTTTCCGGAGATTAAAAGAAAAAATGTCACATTAAACTCTGAATGTGAACACGTCACCAATGCAAGCGGAAACACAGAATGCCGAATTCCACGGATTTTCATTCTGGATCACTGCTGAAAGCTGTTTTCTTTTTGATAGTGTAATTATTACAATATATAAAAATGAAACATTTCCAGTATTGACGGTACATTAGAGCGGTGGTTCCCAAAGTGGGGTTCAAGGAACCCCAGGAGTCCAAGAGGGGGTTCCAGGGGAAATGTAGAGTCATTAGAATCATTTGATTTCACTATAAATCCATCCATACGTAACAGTGACAGTTTGGTCATGTGTAGAGATGGAAGAAGTATTCAGATCCTTTACTTTAGTAAAAACACCACACCGTAAAAATACTCCGTTACAAGTAAAAGTCCTGTGTTCAAAATGTAACTTAAGTAAAAGTAGGTGAGTATCACCAGGAAAATGTACTTCAAGTATTAAAAGTAAAAGTACTTAATGCAGAAAACCCTCTCATCTTAGAAAGTGCAAAGGATTAGAGGAGGAGTAGAAGAACAAAGCAAAGACTTAAGTAACAGTACAGTACTTTTAAATAAGTAAGTAAGTAAAGTAAATTTACTTAGTTACATTCAACCACTGGTTATGGGTTTCATACTCTTTCTGTAATAAAACATCTAAAAGCAAAAATCCTATCAGGTGGGGGGCCCTGGGACACAATCTTATGAAATGGGGGTCCGTGGTCTATTTTGTGTCAGTTTAGGGGTCCTTGAAGGGAAAAAGTTTGGGATTTTTTTTTAATGTGTTTAATATAAGTGTGTGCAATAGCAATTACTTTCATCCACAGAAGAAACATACGTTTGTGCATGGACAAAAAAATTCTTTGCAGTTGGACTGCCAGTTGGACTGCCCTCTGGAAAGAGGTTCCGCAGCATCCGCTGCAGGTCCACCAGGTTCTGCAACAGCTTTTTCCCCACTGCCATCAGACTGTTGAACTTCTGATCCATAACTGAACTCTGCACCTATTGCACGCCATCGGGTATTTAAATGCTGCTGAACTTTTAGCCATTCAGTTCCTCTCTTTTTTACTCTTTTTTACTCTTCAATTGCACACTGTTCATCCCCTGCACTGTTTACACTTGATCACTGCTGCACTTCTGTATAACTATTTGTAAATAATCCGGAAATGTATTCCATTGCACCTGGAATATCATTGCAATATTTATAAGCTGTATGCAACGCAATTTCGTTCTGTATGCACTCTTGTACATATAAAATGACAAATAAATAAAGTTGAAGTTGAAGTTGAAGTTGAAGACTATGTTGCAGAGTATTAGGAATGTTCTGCCAACACAGCACCCAATTGGCAGTATATACAATATCTGGAACATCTGGATTTGCCAGCTTTTAAAAGACATCTGGAGTGGGATGTGAACATTCTCAAAGCCTAACTCTGCTTGGGCTTTTCTGTGAGTCATACCTGTGCAAAGGAAGGGAATGGCGAATGACCGGGACCATGATTCAAATACATCAGAGTAACTCTACTGCCACCTGCTGTCTGCTCCTATTTTCCCCTGGTGGTCAGACAAAACAAGAGCAGCATTCATTTTTATTAACTGCAATGCAGTGGTGGAATGTAACTGAGTACATTTACTCAAGTACTGTACTTAAGTGCAAATTAGATACACCTTACTTTAATTGAGTCTTTTCTGTTACTAGTTTCTTTACATATTGTGCACAAAACACATGTAGTTTATACAATGTTAAGGTTTTTTTTTTAGCAATGTCTTAATTAAGTTAACAGAGAAACACTATTTCAGTTTGACACAGTTATTTCCCACCCCAACACATAGAAAAAAAAGAAACAGAGCACATCGCTGTCTTCTTCCATACAAAAATACACAAAGGTATCAGACAAGAGTCAATCGAAATGCACTACAAATATTGCAAGGTACCCAGAAACCAAATACACATTACAGTACTTTACACATAACTCTAGTTACACTTCCTGTAAGAAATGACCAATGTTATTGTCGTTAATGTAGTAATTAAACAGCTACCATATATACCATAGATAATGCTCCTAAACACACCTCAAAATCCACGGTGGATTACATCAAGAGGCGTAAACTGAAGGTTTTGCCATGGCCTTCACAATCTCCTGACTTCAACATAATTGAAAATCTATGGATAGACCTTAAAAGAGCAGTGTTTGACAGACAGCCCAGAAATCTCAAAGAACTGGAAGACTTTTGGAAGGAAGAATGGGCGAAGATACCTCAAACAAGAATAGAAAGACTCTTGGGTGGCTACGAGAAGCGTTTCCAAGCTGGGATACTTGCCAAAGGGGGGGGGGGGGGGGGGTTGTATTAACTCTGCAGGGTGTCCAAACCTTTGCAGATGCCATTTTTGTGTTTTCTGTTATTTTGAAAGTGTAAATGATGGAAATAAAATCTAACTTTTTGTGACATACAATACAAATGTCTAATCTGTCATTTGATGCCTTTTGGAGATTTTTCCATCTTTTCTTGTCTTCTTTATGTACATTATTGCAAATTTTTACCTGGGGTGCCCAAACTTTTGAACCCCACTGTAAGGGCCTACAAGTCCAGCTGCGATGATTAGACCATTAAACACACAACTGTTTGGATACTTTACACTTTCTAAAATGGGAGGATTTATCTTCACTGAGTAGTTTTAATACTTTAAGTAAATTTTCCTGATGATACTTAAAGTCTTTTACTTGCAACGGAGTATTTCTTTTTTACAGTGTTGTATTAGTACTTTTTCTTAAGTAAAGGATCTGAATAGTTGTAGTTTCTGTTCCTGTTTTTCATTTACTCCACACACTCTCTGTGTATCTTTATCATCTGTATTTATATTTTTCCTTACTTTTTCAATATCAATTATGGTCACAGTTCAATATCATTTATATTATGGTTACTTACTTTTTCTATATTATTTAATTACATATTCAATTTAATTTTTAAGGTCACGTACTTACTTACATGGCAATATTGTTTTTTTGTACTATGGCAACCGCACTTTACAATAACTTTTATTTAATGCCACGTTACATTCATTCAATACTTTCTGCTCATTATTTGTTGTCTGCCTGTTTTTTGTGTGTTTAATTGTTTTGTTTTTTCTTTTACTGTGGGAAACCGCTCCTGCTGTAATAAGGGAATTTCCGCACTGTGGGATAAATTAAGTATTATCTAATCTATCTCATCTAAGGCTTGTTTCTCCATTGGATCACTTATTTGTCTAGCGTTAGCTGTAGTATTTTTGTTTGTCCCATCCAATGCCAAAGACGGAGACACAATTTGAACCTTTAATGAACACTCTGCTGTCAGTGTGATAATCACCAAACCCAAACTACCCAGCTAAACATTGTTTTAATTCACCTCCTGCCGGACCTAATCCAAGACAACAAGATGGCCCTCTACTGCACAGAATTGGCCACATGGGTATTTAGGTGTGCCAACAGCCTTGATCACTACACAAACAAGACTGCGGAGAAGAGTTTGACTTCCACATGAACCCAGACGCTCATCTCCCCCTGGAAATCACCCGTGCTGCCTTGTGTACACGGTTAAGTCAATTCAATACATCACAACCCTTAGATCGGATGAGAACATTTCCAGTGCGACTGGAAAATGCTCTTTGTGTCTCAACACCGGCAGCTTGGTCTCTGTGTGTCCATCACTGTGTGGTTTGGATCAGCCACCAAACAGGACAGGGACAGACTGTAACGGACTGCAGAGAAAATCATTGGTGCACCTCCAGAGTCAGGAAACGGGAAGGTAAAGTCATCAAGACTAGTCTCACCCCAGACACAACCTGTTCCACCTCCTCCCCTCTGGTAGGCGCTACAGACAGGGGTGTAATGTAACCAAGTACATTCACTTAGTACTGTACTTAAGTCCTAATGTTGAGGTAGTTCACTTGAGTCTTTTCTTTTCATGCCACTTTCTACTCAGAGAGAAATATTGTACTTTTCACTCCACTACATTCATCTAACAGCTTTAGTTACAAGTTTCATTACAAATTAGTCCAGCTGTCTACAGAACACTGTAAAAACAAAACTAGCAGACACAGAAACAGCTTTTTCCCACAGGCCAGGCCCAGCACTATTTACTGTACACACTTAACTCCAGTCCATAGTGTCAGGATCAGTCCCTGTGGAACAACCCTGCAATACCAAGCATCCACCTTTCAGTCAATTATATATTTTATAGTGTTAAATCCATACGGTGCACATGTAATATCAAATATACAGTACCGGTCAAAGGTTTGGTGTCACTTAGACATTTCCATTGCACTCCATTATAGACAGAATACCAGCTCAGATCAGTTGCATTGTGTTTTTTAACCAGGGCAGTGGTTTTCAGATTACATTATGTGCTTACATAATTAGAAAAGGGTTCTCCAATGTTTTTCCAGTAAGTTTTTTGAAATTATATCATATTAGTGAACGGAATGAGCCTTTGGAACATTGGAGGAATGGTTGCTGATAATAGGCAATGTAGATATTGCATTAAAGATCAGCCCCCCCCATTCAGATCAGCTGGTTTTCTGTCTATAATGGAGTGGAAGGGAAATTTGGAATTGACCCCAAACTTTTGACCGGTAGTGTACGAAATGCCGATCCCATAGGAGCCTGTTCGCAGGCCAGAGCCTCGGATGGGGCTGCTTGGATCTTAATCCTAAATCCTTGACAAAAATATGTGAAATATGTACAGTATGTGACACACATTTGTGTATGTATACAAATGTGAAATATGTATGTGTATGTATGCACCAACCACTAGGGCAAATTCCTCGTAAATGCTACTTACTTGGAAAAAAAATCCTTTTCAGATTCTGATTTCCAGACTCAAGGCTAAAAACCAGAAGATGATGGTGCCTTCTCCGTCAGGGCACCTCGGTTTGGAAGGACCTGACAGAGGAGACACGGCTCGCTGAATCACTGACTTCTTTTAAATCACTTCTGAAAACACATTTGTATAGACTTGCGTTCACGTAAAGTGTTCTTTTTAATCTAATCTGAAATCTTTTGACCCTATCACCTGTTATATTCCTTCAATTTTCAACTATTCATTATGATTTTCCCTGTCCTTTAAAGTTGTCCTGTCTTCTATTTTTACAATGATGTGTATATATTCTGTGTGTATTGATTCGTATGTGCACTACCACCTACCTCATGTATATAAGCGATCATTTTTTATTTCATTCCAGCACAATTTGCCCTGATGTCTTTGTGTGCATATGCACTTTTTATATACATATTCTATCTGTTCATAACAGTCAAATGATTCTGTTTCTCTTTGTTCAGCTTGCTGTCTTTGTTGTAGCTGTACAGTGTATGTGTATTCTGTGCATGTACATTGAAAGCAACACCAAACCAGAGTCAAATTCCTTTGTGTGTGTGTGCACACTGGTTAGGCTATTAAAGCTGATTCAGATTCAGATTAAACATGTCACAGCAAATTGTCCAAATCCCCAGCATCCATCACTGCTGGGTCTGGCTGTGCCTCAGCCTCTTCTGAGCAGTCTGTCATGTACGTGTCTGCTGATTGCCCTCCATCAAAGACCTGCGTGATTTTAAAGTAAGAGCAAGAGCAAAACGTGATTGTTGCTGACTTTGGCCATCTGGGAAACCACCTGCTGATACCGCTCCTGTGCATCAGAGCCTGCGCCAGCTGCCACGGCAACCGCCTCTCCCCAATTACAATTACACTCGCTCTCTCTCTCGCTTTCTCAGACACACACACATACACACGCGCGGCGTCACACTGACTGAACAATCTAACACATCTGCACATGGCTATACATCAGCCACTGCTGCATTATTGTCACTTTGTTTTCGGCTTCACTGCATTCTCAAGTTGATCCATTTCTGTTTAAAATAGTTAGGATTATGACAGCATTGTATGTCATTTCCATGTTCATTTTGTCTGCACAGTCTCTCAAGTCCTATATTGGACATGCACCTACTGTGCCAATTCGTTTGTCTTGTATGTGATGTGTAATTTATTGCATGCATACATTGGTGCACGGCCTATATAACTATTATGGATGAAAACAAGCATAAAAATACATTTTAACATTTCAAAATGGAGGCTTCTATATGCCACCACATGGCTCTTAGTATCTATAAAGACAACTTTTATTTATGTATGATACTTTTGTGCAAGAACACTTAGACTTTTGTATGTTGATCACATGCTGTTTTCACTCGGAAAGTGCTGGTAGAGATTGTGGATGAGGGGCTTGACACCCTTCATCTCTACACACAATGGCTGGGGTAGCGTTAGTCACCACGGAAACCATTAGTTTCTTGGCAACATTACTATCATCTCTAGCCAATTAAAATCTGATCCAATGATAGGATTCCAGCAGTTGGCTGAAAGAGGAATGTTTGCGAGGAAAGTGACGGCAAAGGCTTTGGCAGTTCGGGGTGGGGGGGGGATTGGATGAGGTACAGCAAACCTTTTCTTTTTTTTGCTCCCTGTAATACCTGCGCAAATATCTGGCGGGCCTCTGACAGGTGGCTTTCTAAAGAAGGAGGCTTGAATCCTGTTGTGTTTAAGATTCCTGAAGGAAAAGTGTGAGTAGGGGGCGTACGAGCATCCCCATCACTAAATGTCAACCTGTTGAAATAAAAATGCAGCAGTAGCCGAGCCACAAGCCTACCCATATTAGTAATTCACACACTCACACTCACCTCTACACCTCACGAGGCTGATACATTATACATGCAGATGCTTAATATGTGCCTCTACATTCAAATATCCATGATTTTGTCATCATCGTTGCTTATAGAAATTCCTTTTTCTTTTAAATCGCTTCTTAAAACCCATTTGTAGGCTGTGGACTTGCTTTTATGGGAAGCCGTAGTTCTCAGTGTCTTACCCATTGACTGTTAATTTCATTTTATGTGTTCCCTGTTGTTTTTCCTGTCCTTGTAAGGTGGTCTCTCTTCTATTTTCCCTATTACATTAATGAATGAAAAGTGTGAGTAGGGGGCTTACATGCATCTCCATCACTAACTGTCGACCTGTTGAAATGAATATGTAGCAGTAGCCGAGCCACAAGTCGTTTACCCGTATAAGTAATTCACACACTCACACTGACCTCGACGCCTCACAATACTGATACATTGTTCATGCGGAGGCTTAATATATGCCTCCACATTCAAATATCCATAGTTTTGTCATCATCATTACTATACATTTATTTTGGTTTCAAATCTCTTTGTTTGCATTTACTGTTATGGAAGGTCCTCTCTTAAATCCATCTCCCTGCTTATTTCTTCCCTGTAGCACCACCACATTCCCTAAGGGTAAACCAATTTACATTCTTGTTTTTGTTCTTCAGATCCATGCCAGTTTCCATGACAACATAGTTTCACTTTCTCATCTTCTCTGTCTCACTTTCTCTATCTCACTCCTCTCTTTCATTCCACACTGCTCCTTTCTTATGTTCTCTTGACCTTCCTCCGCTGTTTCCTTTTCTTTCTCTCCAAATACCGGGCTCCCAATTCCTCCTCTCCTCTCATTTCCTTACCTAATTTAGCTCATCCCTCTGCGTGCCATAAACCAGCAGAGAATAATGGACTCAGATAAAACATATCTCAGTTGGGGGGGGGGACGGATGCTGGGGTAGAATTCGCAGCATCTTTTGGCATTTTCATCACAGGATAAAAAATGCAGCATACTCTGTCTGCTGGCTGAATTATTCGCTCTTAAATATTCCCAGGATGATGATGATGATGAGGTCTAGAGCCCCATATTTTTGTATCATTTTTTTCAAATTAAAAAAAATACTCAATTGGCATTTAGTGTTTGGCAAAAACACGTACAAATTAAAGGCGAAAAAAAATAACCATGAAACAAAAAAGCTTATTTCCCTTCTGATTTGGCATAACATGAATAATGTAAAGTGCATATCTCTATCAAATGGCATTAGTAAAATCTTCAGCTATTTAATTACTCAATGGTTAAAAAGGTCTGATGCCAACAGGTGTGATGGCGCTTCCTCGGCTGATTAATGCAAGTCCTTTCCGTCTTGTCTGGAAGGAGAAGAGAAGGTCATGGAGACAGTGGTGAGTCTCCTTCACAAAGCCAAAGCCGTCTGCCTGCTCTCGCTCCATGTCCGCAGGTCAGGACGTCTCAGCACGCCACCTCTGTGGTTTGTGATTATTTTCACTGCTCCATTCTGACCTGCATGCTGCAGATTTGGGTTTTATTCCTCTACCTTTCAGCATAAATCATTGCAGCTCCCCCTCTGTGATTTGTGACTTATGTCTCCTTACCTAATGTGCAATTGGTTGCCTGATAATAAGGGAAAAATCTGGGTTTCTTATTCCTACTTTTAGCAAAAAGAAAAAGGAAGGAAAAAGATATTGTGAATGGTCTAAAACAGAATAGAGAAGCAACTGTTGCAGGTGAAAATCATTGCAACATCTGGACAAGAAAAGCATATGAGATGTACTCTCTGCCTGAACAATGTCTCATGTTCCATTGATTATGGCAATTACTTTGGTAGGGGTAAGAGGGAGCCAGCCCCGGAAAGGTATAGATGTCTTATGTTGCTCCTAGATGTAGCCAAGCCAGTTCTTAACTGTAAATATTGCTGCAGAAAAACACATGTGCTCTATCAGCGTGTCTTAGGTAACACATTGCATTACTAAAACTCCAATCTGGATGTAAAAAACCCACTGCCAGTAGGCTATATCTGCAAAGAAGGCCTTCATGCAAGGTTCACTTGAGGGTATGTTGACAAGCCAATCTTATGCTACCCATACCACCAGAGGGAGTAGGCCTACACAACTGAAAAAGGAGCAGGTTAAACAGTGCAACAACTGGATCTCCACTCTGAGTAACTTTATAATGCTTCCCCCAAACCTGAAGCGTCTGAGCTCAGTTTACAGTGTCTCTGATTTACTTCTTCTATGAATTTGAAATTTACTGCAATATAATGGTGGTCATAAATGTCTGTAAAGATTTATTGGATCAGTCAGACTTAATTAAATGGAAATAAAACACACACTAACTGCTATTTTATTGATTGAAATTTAAAGAAAGGCACCTAGAGTGCATATTAAGTCTACAAGACATTTTATTTCAGGGTGTTGACATCACCATCGTCTAAACAACATATTGTAAATGATCGTATGATTTACTTTTTAAAGTGATTGACATTGCCATTCATATAATCCTAATAAAAATGCAACTCTCAGCCAGCATTGGAGTCCACTATGACATATTAGTATCCTACAGTGACATGAATGCCCGTGTGGCCACACTAATTATTGTCAGCGGCTGGGAGTGATAGGGACTCGCAGAGAAATGCAACGTCCTGCCCTTCTACATCTTGAATAGTGGGAGTCATGAACCGCTGCAAGGTGACGCGTCCCCTGATTTCGACCGAAACTTCAACCTAGATTCGCCGCGTTATTTATCCCCATCTGAACCTCCCGTCAAACTGCACCAGCTCCTTTCTTATCAAACATCCGGACCATCTTGCGCAGTGGTAACGTTACGGCGAACGGAGCAAGCAGTGGCGGCGGCGGCGGCGGCGGCGGCCACTCCGGGGAATGTCGACTGGCCGTCAGTCCTGACATCGGCCTCTTCTGATCTCACACACCAGGTAGAGTACACAGCGTTTCAAAACACTGTCACTGCCGAAGCATGCTAGCCGTTTTGCCTATTTCGGAGCTGTCTTCCGTACGTGTGGACTGTAACTTTCTCTTCTTTTAATGAAGTCTTTGGGTCGCTAGCAAGCCTATCACAAAGTTCAAATCCCGTTAGCTAGCATGGGTTCGCTTGCAGATGTGTGCTACGGCAACGTCAGTATACAAGCAAGTAGCCTAGCGAACACAGGAATTAGCATGCTAAGTTAGCCCGTGGACCTGGCTGGCGCAGCAAGTCTCCACTCATGAGCGCCGGGGTTCACACCAGGGGCATGTGTCCTTAAATTCTCCTAACGAGAATGCGGTGCTTGCTCTACTTTGATGTTTTTACCTGTCAGTAAACATGTAAATCCATACTGTGTAAATTACTAATATTAGCTTGCCAGGAAGCTAATCTGACAGATGCAGCCAAAGCAGCATTTGCATGGTTTTGTGCTAAGCAGCTAAACTGTGTTCAGCAGCGTGACAGACAGACTGCGTAACGATAACGTTACTTGTCACTTCAACAGACTCAGCGTGAGCATGTGGAGACTAACATGCCTTTTAATATTGCCGCTTCCTAACGTTAGTTGCCTCTTTAACGTTACCGTGGTCAACGTTAGCTGTAATGGAAACCACTTATATCTAGCTATGTACTTTAAAAAAAACAAAAACGTCTAATTTCAATAGGCATTTCCTGCCCCGCTGTGATTCAGTTACACACATTAAAGCATACTGTGCAGCTGGACGTCAAGCTAGCTAGCTAGCTAGCTAAGTTTGTCTGACAACTAAAACGTTATAGTTATTGAAGTTAGGTAATATCCCTTACCACTATTAGAATTGCAGTTATAGCTAAACTCTGTCACACAGTATTTGAAGTGCTCTTTCTCACACACCCTTTTTCTTTTGTGTGTGTGTGTGTGTGTGTGTGTGTGTGTGTGTGTGTGTGTGTGTGTGTGTGTGTGTGTGTGTGTGTGTGTGGGGGGTCTCAGTCCAGTAACCTTAAGACTACCAGATGACCCTGCTCAGTTCAGCCTGATGAATATGGTGTGATAATGCTGCACTTTAACCTGTTCACAGAGAGAGATAACACTGCTTTTCTCCTTTAGCTACACAGCCTGTGTGTGCGCACATGCGCTTCATGCTGTTTGTGTATCTACAATATCCTGGTGAGCTATATATAGCACCTAACAGAGTTTGCAACTTGAGCCGAATTGTCTTACAGGGCTACAGTACACTGTGTGTTGCTTTGCTCTGAGTTCAGAGCATCTTCTTCTTCTTCTTTTCTGGCTGTTTTTTACATTACTGTCCACACCCACCTGTAGGCCTTCATGGACGTTTTATTTTGTGCTTTTGTTCTCGTAGCCTTTGTATTTTGTCTTAAGGGGTCCCTGTAAATGAGGTTGTAGTGGATAATGATGAATCTAGTGTGTCAGGGCTTGACAGGCCAAATTTAGTTTTTAGTCCATCCAGTGCTCATCACTTCACCAACTGGTATTTTAGTAATCAATTGTGTACTCTGTACTTGGATGAAACCCGCGCCAGAACAGGTGATTATAAACCAGTCTCCCTGTAACAACAAGAAGGCTAAAGTGTCTATAATTGTAGAGGAGTGCAAAATGCAAGCCCGCATCTATTGCTTGACACATTCTCGGTGTGACTGAAAAGTCTATTTCCTGCCTCGTTTGTTTTGTCCAGCGTTTGATTTGAAGGAACATGCGCTTGTCTGCCAATGCATGTTCACGCAGACTGCCCCAGTGCAAGCAGAGACAGATATGGGTGAGCTGCTGACAAAGTGTTTCTTATCTGGTTAGGTGATCTGAGAACTTTGGGGTGAGTTACAGGGAGCACCGCTAAGGTGATCTATGAAAGAATAATGTGATATTGAGAACGTTTGCACACGACAGAATATACCGAGACACTTAAGTACTGGACTCTGTAGGCCTATCGGAAAAAAAAAGCAAGGCCCCAGTCTAATCCCTAAAAGAGAAAGCATGTAGACCAAGCATTATTTTTGACAGTTGCATCACGCTTAACAGTATCTGTTCTGGTTCTGTGCTTATCTTTTGCATATTTTGCATGCAGGCTTTTCAGACTAAAGTACTCCGTCCACCCTGTTGCTGGTCCTCGACCTTTCAGTATACATTATATTTAATCACACCAGGCGGAGTCTTCAGGCTCTTTAACATTAGTTTGTCCGGTCAGATGAGAACACCATTTGAACTCGGGTGTGTACCCATAAACCCAGAGACCTTGTGAGCATGCATTTCTTAGTCCCTTTACAAGCAAACAATGCGGCTGATTGCTGAAAGTGAGATTGTTGTATGCATACAGGATTTAACCCTCAGATACTGTACACTGTTTCATGGGTGCAAGAGGACAGATGTTCACCTCTGTTTGTCAGCACTTATGCTTGGAAAGCCTTGTGTAACAAATTGAGTCTCAGTGGATGCTGATATTAAGATGTTTTTTCATGTGTTCAAAGCTGATGGAGTTGTACAATTTTTAGTAAAGAGCACAGCCGAGTGTAGCCTTCATGGTTACAGGGATAAGAATCTTGATTTGTTTTGACTGCCATCATACTGCCAAGTTGTCCTTAAATCAATGAAGGAGATACTTCTGGTTAGAGCTGGGAATTATATCGATTTGATATTGAGATATGACACTAGATATCGTCCTAGATTTTGGATATCGGAATATGGCATAAGTGGTGTTTTTTCCTGGTTTTAAAGGCTGAATTACAGTAAAGTGATGTCATTTTCTGAACTTACCAGACTGTTGTAACTGTCGTATTATTTGCTTTTACCCACTTAGTCATTATATCCACAGTACTGATGATTATTTATTTATCAAAAATCTCATTGTGTAAGCACCACTAGTCAACACTACAATATCGTAATTATTCGGATATTTGATTTTCCTCCATATCGCCCAGCCCTACTTGTGGGTGTATCTGACTTTTGTCTACAAGTTTGAATATTTTCTGAGTTTTGACTCAAACAGAAAACAATGCATCAACGTTTCCAGATACAAAACCAACTGTAGTTGTGATCACAGGCTTGGTGACCAAAAAGCCCACGTCTCCACCCCCACCCATGAGGCCTAAGCTCTGATCAGAGCTAACCAATTATCAATATTCTGCAACAAATTGCAATTTATTCCTTGTATTCCAACTCCAAATTTTTCCCAATTCCAAATTATGTACCCAAAAGGAAACTTTGTCAACATCTGTTTTATCTAAAAAGATAATTGCCTCTTGCGAACTAGGTCAGCTAAGTCTGCCTTGCAAATAAAAATAGTGGGAACTGAGAGTTGGCAACATAATTTTTCATGTTTGAGATAATAAACAAAACTTGCTGAGGATGTAGAGAGTCTCATGCTCGCTGTGGCTGCCCGTCTCGTTGCATCTTAAAGTGACTCATTCATGTCAAAATACTACCAAAACTAGAGTATTTGGGTCCCTAACACAATATCAGCTGGATTTTCTTCACCTTATTCTAAAATTATTTGGAAGATTTTGCAATTGCATGATTTTATGCATTTATTGCACATTGCTCAGACTGAGCTGCTTTAGAGTAGAGATGTTCTCATACCGATACCAGTATCGGTATTGCCTCTGATGCTGCCTAAAGCGCTGGTATCGGGAAGAACTGGAGTTTATGCACTGATCTGTTACCATGTAATAAAGCCCTAAAGAAAATCTAGGTTAAAGTAGTTTATATATGTTCTTTTTCAGTTATAAATGTCTGTCAAACTGGATGTTAAAAAAAAGTTCTGTAGCATTCACTGTTTGAGAGTTTAACCTGAGCCAGACTGACAACAAAGATAGAAATCATATCCCATCCATACAGGGATAGTGGTACATACACAGCTGTTAAAACATAATCAAATATATGACACACTGGTATTGGGATCAGTACACGGTGTTGACCGATATGCAAGTTCATGTATCGGGAAGCAAAAAATGGTATCGTACTATCTCTACTTTAGAGCGGTCAAGCAGTATTTGATAATGGTGCGGTGTGTGGTCTTTGGCAAACACTAGGCTAGGAAGCAGAAATCTAACTAATACCCTAAAAAAACAGGTATATATATATATATATATATATATAGCCCTTTACCAAAGCAAATGTATATTTTAAAGGACCCCAGAGGCTGGTGGCACTTCGTACACTCAAACCAGCCCCATTGTTTTGAACAGGGCACATGCCATTGCCATTTAGACAACTATTCATATTCTTGTTACTATGAAACTGACATCTTCTGGTTCAAAGAACTGTAAGGGCATGCGCTGGTGTAGAATTGGTACACTTAAACACTTAATTCAAGTTACTTCCTGGCATGTGAATGCTGAGCTCGTTACACGTACTTGCACGTACAGCCTGCTGTGTGAATGCACAGTGTGTGGCTCTCATGGAGCTCTGTGGCTTTAACAGCAAATACCAATGTTCCCTCTAAGCAGTGTATTGCAAATTGTATTACATATATAGAATGCTCTTGTTAACTTGTTAACCCTAGCTGGGATTCTACTGGATGCTTTGTTTGTCACTCTTAAGCATTCTTGTCCTATGCTTTTCTAATCCTACCATTACCTACAGTTGGCATGTGATATTAAAATGTGTAAGACACTCACTAATTCACCACTTTTAATTTAGGGTTGGTTATTTTACAAAGTATCCGTTAGAGTATACTGTAAATTAGCCAGCAAAGGCCAAACATGCTAACACTTTGATGATCTGGAGGTAATTTCCCATCTTATTTATATCCGTTGCAATAATTACAAGTATGCGTTTTTTAATCCAGAGAAATGTTCCTCTTTCTTTCTTCTCTTCTCCATTTAAAGTCTTTTCCCAGAATACACCATTGCATCAGCTTGGAACACTTTCCTTTCTTCTACTACTAATTTTTTTTTTTATAGTTTCGGTACTTTCAAAACTTTTTTTTTTTCCACATATATTTTTTTAGGGACATGTCAGTTTTCTCCAATTGGAGTTCTTTCTGTTGCCCAATTTGTTCAGTGTGTTTGGAGATTTCAAACAGTCATTAATATCCTCTGCTCTCATGTTTCACGTAGTGCGGTGAAAATACACGGGCACGGACTCAGCGCCACACGTAACATTTGGGATGCACCACAGTTATATGCAGAGATGGCAAAAGTACTCACTTTCCGTACTTAAGTAGAAGTACAGATACTTGTGTTAAAAAATACTCCGGTAAAAGTGGAAGTGCTGATTAAACTTCTTTACTCAAGTAAAAGTAACAAAGTACAGGCTTGGAAATTTACTTAAAGTATAAAAGTAAAAGTAGCCTTGCGAAAGCTACCTGGAGCACACAAATGTTACTAGAGAAACGCTGAGGAACTTCAGTGGACATGGAGGACATGTCTTTATATGGCAAAGGCTACATTTTAAATGGATGTCTGCCAATAGGTCTAAAACATAACATATATGATTATAATGACAGAAACTGGGGCTCCAGGTTAATAAGATTCTGACTTATTAGCAAGATATGAATTCAGTTGTGATTCTGTGAGAATTCACAGATCCAGTTTCTATTTTTAATCTTTCCCCCTGTAAACATGTAAATTAATCTACATGTAGGTGTGTGCTCAAATATTGCTTCTGGAAATAAAATAAAGGATTAAAATATGAATGACTAAACAGACATTAATGAAGAAGTTCCCCAGCACACTGGCCAGGAGTCCTTCTTGATGCCTACTGTCTCGAACATCTCTCTCAGATAAGGCGGAGGATGATGGGAATGTCTTGGTGTTTTCTTCATTTTCAATCATGTCGCCCTCATACTACTATGTGCTAACGTTAGCGCCATCAAGCCTCAATGATTTGCTGTGAATTAATGCAGAATGCTGAATCTGTTGAGTTGTCTTAGTGGTGCGTCAAATGCAACGTACAGTAGATATAATCCCATCCATTTAGATTGAATTTGGTATTGATGACGTAAACAATAATAAGGATAACTCCAGTGAAATTATGTGAAAGTTGAGGACTAGATTAGGACTGGATTAAAGATGATTCTGGTTTCCAACTTCACCCCAGGTCTGTCTGTTAAAACAGACGGAGACAACTTCTCTCTAGCTAAGTTTCCATCCACTTGTCAACTGAATTACAGTATCTGGAGTTCGGTAAAAAAAAAAAAAAAAATCATGCGAATAAAGCTGTGAAAGTGTTGATTAATATCAACGTGCAACCTAGCTAACAGGTGAAGAACACACCAAAACCACTAGCTAACTTACTTTAAATGTGAAGAACTATAGACTAATACAGCTTAAGTGAACTGACAACATGAGTTATACGACTTACAGTTCTCAAAGACGCACACACACAATCTCAGCTGGTTATCCTCGGGACAGCTTGTCTACTTTTCATTTCTCTCACTTTTCTCTCCGTGTAGCGCGCGCACCCGCTCGCGGTGTGTGCCGCGTGTCCGCGCTATTTTCCGACATAACCTCTTGTACAAAACGAAAGTAACGAGCCAATTTTTAAAATGTAAGGAGTAGAAAGTACCGATATTTGTGTTAAAATGTAAGGAGTAGAAGTAAAAAGTCGCCACAAAAATAAATAGTAAAGTAAAGTAAAAATATCAGAAAAATCTACTTGAGTACAGTAACGAAGTACTTGTACTTCGTTACTTCCCATCTCTGGTTATATGTGACAGTATGAAAATGTAACCTAAAGGTTATAGTGACCAAAATGATCATGTTTTATGTTATCATCGCGGTATTTTTAAAAGTGTGTTCAATGCCCTTAGCAACAACTTTTTTTCCTGCATGTTCTGCAGACAGGAGAACTATCTTCAATCAACTGTCCTTCTGCATTCTTATAATAACCAAAATAGGCCCATGCTTCAGACTTAGTCCTCTCAGAGGGCTGATACATGTCCGGAGCGCTGTCAGCTCCTCCTCCCGCCATGATTCCAACTTCAAGAAATGCACGATGTAGGCTACGCAGGCGCACTGCGTAGCCTACATCGTGCATTTCTTCACTTCAGGAGACTCGGATGAAGCTGGGAAGGATTAAACACACAGTTTTCACACCGTGGTAATCCACCTTTATAATAATGATGTGTTAAATGAAAAAAGTAATTGTTATCGTCAACATTTCTAAATTGGTTTATTGTTATACCGGTAATCGTTACATCCCTACGCACCACGATGCAGAAAGTCTAGCGTATGCACATTTTTTGTCTTACTCCGCCTTCTTTACATATGTAAACATGGCGAAAAGCAGGCGAGTCGCTACTGCTGCTGTCTGGTTCAATCCATTTTATTTATATAGCACATTTTAAGAAACATAAAACACATAGAACACATAAAACAACACTCATGCTTGGTTAAAATCCAGGGAATACAAGTGGATTTGGTGGAGGAAAGATGCACACAGTGCCCATGTAGGCTATTTTTTCACAGCAGGGATCGCCCCGCTTCCCACCACAGGAATTTCCTCAGTGTGGGATTAATAAAGTCTCGTCTTATCTTATCACTGCGCGCTGCTGGGCTCACCACTAACAGTTATCAGTGTCTCTTCACTTTGACCACTGACAGGCAAAGAAAACAGGCTATACCCTCCTACGGCCGCCATGGCTGCACCTTATTGGACCAACGCTACACTTGAGGCTCCCGGATTTCAAAATAGATCATAATGGTGGCTTGTTTGACAAAACAATCTCTTAATTTATTAAAATAGTTCAACGAAATGTGTTTGTGAAAACATTTTATGCGCGAAATATGCTGAATCTCTTTATTTCAGACCGAGAACACTCAGTTTTAGAGAGTTCCAAGAGTTTTTGAGCTGCCGCTCCTCCAAAGCGTCGACCTATGAACTTGCGCGTAATCGTGACGACCGTTGCGATAATCGGCCCGGGGGTTGGTCGGTGTCGTTCCTGTAGTGTTACCTCTCTTCCGTCCAAGACACAGCAAGAATGTATGGCTCTATGTCAGTCTAGTCTGACATGGTGACTGTCAAAAAAGAAAAGAAACATTGTGTAGTCTGATCCTGGCATTACACTTCTAGTTATTTAAAAAACAAAACAAAAAAAAACATTGACCCAAGGGAAAAACCACACACTGTGTCTGATTGGCGTCCTCGCTTGGGTAGTCTGGTGTGTGTTCAGTTTGACACTGAATGGCTTCTGTCCATCAGCCTACTGCTTCTGTGCCGTGCTGCCTGCCTCTTGTCTGTTCTGAGGCTGCACTTGGTCTTTTTCATTGCTCTAGTTGGCTTTTTTCCCAGAATGTGCTGGAAAGGATACAACCCTTGACCCTCTGTACAAAACGATCCCAGTACTTCCCTGAGCTGAGTTAAAACCATGGACTAGTCGCCTACAGTCTTCTTACCCCTAAAGTTCGGCCTGTAGAGGAGATCTTTATCAGCGTTTGTTTGGAATACCCAACAAATCTACCCTGGAAATCCAGAGTTCTCGCAAGAACAAGGTTTGAATTTGCTCAGCGAGTTACTCTGGCATCGAGTAATGCTGCTCATTAACTATGCCCTTGTAGCCGGGTTGCACCAATCACATCGGTGTATCTGATATAGGCGGGGGCAGAGGCGAGCTAAACAGATGACAACAGTTTAATCTACCAATAGCTCTAAGCTCCGCTGGATACGTCACCCCATGTATTGTTGTGATTGGTCGTAGTGTTATCCAATTGCGTGCAGTGAGAATTTCAAATGCACGCTTGGTGCCGGCCCTCGAGATGGGCGACTTTTATTACTCGATGACAGTATTGAGATTTTAAACCTATTGCGATATATTGCAATTAATGACTTTTTTCCCCACTTAAAATGATGTGCCCATAGGAAAAAATTGTCAACATGTGTTTTATCCAAAATATAGAAATGTAATGGAAGTACTGGAGTTTATGCACCAATCCAATACCACTTAAAAAAAACTTAAAGAAATTCTACGCTAAAGTTGTTTTTATGTTCTTTTTCCGTTCTAATAAAAAGTTCTCTGGCGTTCATTGTTAGTGTTTGTTCAGGTTTCTCAAAGAGTTTAACCTGAGCTGGAACGACAACAGAGATAGAAGTCATATCCTAGCCATACAGGAAAGAAGTACACAGCTGTTAAAACATAATCAAATATATGACACACTGGTATCGGATTAGTACTCGGTATCGGCCAATATGCAAGTTCAGGTATCGGGAAGCAAAAAATGGTATTGTACTATCTCTACCTTAGAGCGGTCAAGCAGTATTTGATAATGGTGCAGTATGTGGTCTTTGGCAAACACTAGGCTAGGAAGCAAAAATCAAACTAATACCCTATAAAACAGGTAGATATAGCCCTTTACCAAAGCAAATGTATATTTTAAAGGACCCCAGTGGCTGGTGGAACTTCGTACACTTAAACCAACCTGTTTGGCGTTCATTGTTAGTGTTTGTTCATGTTTCACAAAGAGTTTAACCTGAGCCAGACTGACAACAGAGATAGAAATCATATCCCATCCATACAGGGATAGTAGTACACAGCTGTTAAAACATAATCAAATATATGACACACTGGTATGTATGTATCGGTATCAGGAAGCAAAAAATGGTATTGGACCATCTCTAATGGGAAGTGCTGCTGACACAGTGATGCACGTGCTTTTCCATGGCAACCTAAATCACCTGATTAACGTAACGCAATCATGACATCTACCGGCCATTTTCCACCGCAGAACGCTGCTACCAGCCAGAGTAAAGCTAATATAGAAAGACTAAAGAAACAACGGGTCTGTCCCAACTAACGTTACGGTTTGGAGCCGCACCGCTGGAAACATAACTCTAATCTACAACAGCAGTCTGTGTCTGATATAACGTCATTTACGCTGATTTAAGTGTTCTTGGATACAGAGTTTGTTGCTAGTCCGTGACACCCAGGCTCTGCATGCACAGCAAACCACCAATCCCAATCAGTAATGTCCAATTTATCAAACAACCAATGCAGATCCCCGCTAGTCGACCACAACCTGACATTAAGAGGAAGCAACATGCATGCATTATTAATATCATTCACTTTAGCCTGGATTGGTAGTATTATATGAAAACAATGGCGTCATGTCAGTTAACCAGTGTATTAAACTACCTCATGTCCCTCTCCAAAATGTCTTCAAACAGTAGGCACAGCGCTTACTTGCTTTGGTGTTTGTAAAGCATTAAAGATCAACAAAGAAGGGTTCACATTAGGAATTTTTCTTTTTTTATGTAGATGAACTGTGCTACAAAATCACCCCAGTAGTTGAGAACGATTTATTATTTACAAATAGAGCTATTTATGTACAATGTACATGTACAAATGAGTCTTTTTATATATCGCAGGAACAAAAATATATCGCAATGTCAGTTTTTTCCAATATCGTGCAACCCTAATTTGAAGTTGGAAAAAGGGTAATAAACTGCGGTATATTGCAGAATATCGCAATATATTTAATATCGCAATAATGTTGTATCGTGAGGCCTGTTACATCCAAATACCTCAATGCTTTGAGATCTTCATAAACGTCTCCCTTTTCCTTTTTTTCCCCCGGTGGCCTTTCCTCTGTTGCAGGCCTTTCTCTGTGCACATCGCCTACTGGTTTGCCTATATTTACTCAGCCCCGTGACATGTTTTGTTGCCACAGCAACCCTCCACAACCCCCCTAGTGTGCTGATTTTCTTTTGTTGGCTGTCACCTGTGCAGTGTGCACTGTCCCACAATGCACTGCACTTTACCCCCAACAAGTGCTATGAGCAGGCTGAATTGTGAGTGGAGAAGGCAGCTATGCACATCAGACTTGTAAACAGAGTTTGTGGATTCACTTCCCTCAAAAGTAAAAATACCTTCTTCTTTTCTCTCTCTCAAAGGTTTAACACGACAGATTATCGGACCGACTGAATCCTTCTCCTTTTTAGATGTTTATTGAAATGAATGCCGACCTGCAGTAACCTCTTGTTATGCTTGCACACTAATACATTCCTACAACACCAGGCTGCAGAAAAAACAAAGTGCATGTTAGGAGAAGAGCACAAGCGTGTGGTTGACGGAAAGGGGGAAGGGAAGAGAAAAGTTATGGTAAGGTCTATAAAAAGCAAGAAATGGATATGGCTATGGGGTTGAATGTGGTCAATAATCCGTGAACAGGGTTTCCTCGTATGCAGGCCCACTCTGACCAAAAAATGCCAAACCTGTTTTTTTCTTTCTTTCTTTCTTTTTTTTGTTGCTTATAAGACTTTAAACAAGTTCTAGTTGTGTCCTTTCCATGCCTACAGCCTACAAACACAGTATAGACTTCTCTCTTATAAGGTAGGAATTTGAATCTACTGCCTCTGTGTAAGAAACATTCACACAGTCGATTCTCAGTTTGTAATATTATATTCTATCAGACATGGATGGTTGGTGCTTTAATTTTAAGTGTGACCTTAAGAGACCCATGAGACCCAAGAAAAGGGAAAACATTTATTTTTGTCCAATGGAGGCATGCAAAATCTGAAGGTGCATTTATCAAAGCAAGTCTGAAGGTTATAATTGAAGGGACGCTGGCGCCAATAATCACTCAAAATGTGCTGATGACTGTCACTTGGAAGTAGTTTCACATGATTGGTGTCAGTTGGTTTTCCATGAGTGAAAGTCGGCAGGGCCTCAGTAGCTGATTCAACCTCTTTTAAACGTAGCAGAGCTCGCCTGTCGTCATCCCCGTTGATTTTTCTTTTTTTCTGAAGTCGCATGGCTCGCAAATCAGTTTGGCTCATCCTACAGAATGGTAGCTGACCGAACCATTTCAACTTTGTGTCTTCTCTTCTCACAGATGTGCAGCAATTTGAATTCAGTCAAAAGAATCTCACTATAGATTTCATGAATGTCAGTTGGGATGTTTGGAATTTATTACCAGATCTTTTTTCTATAATCAGATCATGCTTACTAGTTGAGTTTTATTTATTTATTTTTACTATAGTATTATATAGTTTATGTAGAACAGCTCGACCATACTTATTTAATATGCAGGTGGGATTTAAAGTCTGCGACAGTACTTGGATGTATTAAACTCCTTATACCACCAACAGGCTAGTCAGAGCTTTGTCTTCTGTGTTGCTGCATGGAAACTGAGGCCTAGTCCACGCATACACAAGTATCTTTTTAAACATAGCTTTTTCTATGTGTTTTGGCCTTTTGTCAACGTTTTAGGTCAGTAAAAAAAGATCTTTTTGGAAAAGTCCTGCTTGAATATTTTCAGATACCTTTCAGTGTTGTGGTTAGGTATACACCGACAGGCCTATAAATATTGGTTATTGGTTTTAATTCAATTCAGTTCAAACCTTTATTTAACCAGGATAAAAAACGCCTTGAGATTAAAAATCTCTTTCACAAGAGTGTCCTGGCAAGCGGCAGCAGCGCGGTTTCAAATAGACACTTCCAGGTAAATACACTTTCACTCAACAATGTCATCATTAAAAAAACAAACAAAAAAAAAACACCTGGGTCCTAAATCTATAATAATCGGTATAGGCCTTGAAACAAACAGTATCTATTTTGGTGTAGACAGGAAAACAAATTTCTTTACTTGTAATGTCAGAGTGCACATTGTTGTTTCATTCCGTTTTGTGAGGCGTCACTAATGAGGCGACATTTTGTGCAATGGCGGACGTGGCCAAAATAGTGCTGGGATAATTTTTGCTCACAAGACTTTTTACATGTTTACACATCGATTTTTAGTTACTCTTACATTATATTGAAGAACAGAGGCATCAGCATGCGCTACAGAGCATGTAGCCTTCTGGTAATAGCTCTTATTGGCCAAAATCTTCTTCTTCCTTGTGTGATTGGCCAACATGTGGTAGGGTTAGGGTTTTATCGCCGTTTGTTGGCTTGGCATGCTCTAGACCAGTGGTTCTTAACCTGGGTTCGATCGAACCCCAGGGGTTCGGTGAGTCAGTCTCAGGGGTTCGGCGGAGGTCAAGACACACACCCGACTCATATGATTCGTGATGACGCGCCCCGCTTGGCCATCATCAGAAGGGTTCGGTGAACGCGCATATGAAACTGGTGGGGGTCAGTACCTCCAACAAGGTTAAGAACCACTGCTCTAGACAGAGCTTCAATGTGTTTTTGCGTCATCTGGACAAAGGTTTTCTTTCAAAACAGTTCTTCTGTGGACAGGAGTTTTTAAACGAAGGAGGAATAAACCCAGTTTTCAAAAATACCTGTGTGGAGTAGGCCTTGAGGGTCCTTTTCTTTAGTTTCAGTCCTGTCCTTGAGCTGCGTCAGCTGGGATCGAGGGTTGTACAGTTGGTCCAATTGTTTGTTGGTACGTGTTCAACTACATTACTACTGCACACTGTAGTTTTGGTAATTTCAAATGTGAGGTAGAAAGGAACCCAACCAGTGACTGAAATCTCATATTTGTGTCCATAAGACAGTGTGAAACCATTCATTGCTCCCCCCCACCCCAATTTAATTGCACTATATTCTGTGTTATCGCAATGCATCCCCGTCAACCTGTTCTCTCACAGTAGCTTCAATGTGGTCATGGTGTAGCACGGTTATTTCTACAGTCTGACATAAAAGGGTTCACAGGCGTCCGTGTTCGAGACATTTCGTGAAATTTGTCCCGGTCAACTTAAAGGTTGATTCATTGATTAAAGATGACACGCAGGTAGATTCAGCAGCAGAGACGGAAATATACAGCTTGTCTAACTCGGTGGTAAGTGGTGACAAGGGTGACAATTTTGGGCTTGGTTGAAACCTTTGTGTGTGGACACGAAGCGAGTCATTATAACAGCCACATAGGCCACATTACATGTGTGTTACATAAAAGCCGGCGAAGAACCCCCCCCCCCCCCCCCCCCCCATCAAAGGTGTGTCGTTTGCTTCATTTGAGCAGGTTTGAATAAACCAGAGCTGTATGTTAATGTTTTCAGAAAGCAGCACTTGAGCTAAGGATGTTGAATTTGTGGTGGCGCAAACAACAATTTCAGCAAAAAATATGTTTACAATAATACTTTTACTACTCTCTAAAAAAGAAAAACCGTCCTATAGTTAATCCAATTTAACTGTAAATAATAAAAAACTGAAAATGAAAGACAAAAAGTAACATGACTTAATAGTGATTGCCTCCGCCAAGAAGGTAATGTTTTCAGCTTGGTTAGTCATCTGTTTCTTGGTTTGTCTGTTGATCAACAGGATTATGGAAAATCATATTTTCATGATTCCCGCTGGAAGGCTGTAGCATGGGCCAAAATAGAACCTGTTGCGTTTTGGAGCGGACCCCACCCAGGACATGCATGTCTCAAGACAACCACAACAACACACAAAAAGTAGTTCTGGGAAAGTAAACTTGCAGTCATTCTGGAGACTCCTGGCTGGACCAGACAAGTTTGTACATATCATGATATGAGATATGAGAATATTTGTACTGTTGCCTGCCGTTGTTTGGATATAGGTGATAGGACTAAAGTTTAAAAAAACATTTGGTTCAGTACATAGTTGCCCCTATCAGTTGTGGTCCCCCTGAGAAATCCCCATAATACTCTTACACAGTAATCCCAACAGTGTTTTTAACATCATTTTCATCTTTTCGTGGCTATTGCATAAAAGTGTTCAATACTCAACTCTTTACAGCCGATAACATTCTCTATCATACATATGTGATGCTCTTGAACCTTGAAGTACCTCAGACTAGGTGAACCTGACATGAATGTTGGAAGCGGCTGTCCTGGTAGATCACCAAAATATTTGATTAAAAACTGAAGCAGGACTCAGTAGACCCTGCAAGGTCTGGTTTTAACTTAACCCTCGTGTTGTCTTCCGTCAAAATGGAAAATCAACTCTTTTCATCGATGTTTTCAACTTTTTCTTACGTTTTTGTCCAATTTTTTTCAACACTTTTGACGCTTTTTTTTCAATGCTTGTCATTTTTTTTGACGTTTTCAACACTACGTAACACTAACTTATTAACTTTAGTGTTAGTTATTTTTGGAATTTATGGTCAATAAACCTCGTTTATAGGAAATTATACCTAATGTTTGAGTTAGAAAAGCAGAAAGTAGAAATTATTTAGACTAAAATTAAAGGAATGGATGTGGATGGATAATCACAGACTGGAATATGTCAACTTTTACTCAATACTATTTCAAAACCACTTCAATTTGTTTTTCTAATGCTATAAAATTGAATAAGACCCCCCAAAATTAATGAAAGTAGAGATTTGTACTTGCCAAAGAGCGTTGTGTGGAATCAATCATGTTATTTTGGGTGATTTAAAAAGAACATTGATATAGGAAAACGGGTCAATTTGACCCGGGGACAACATGAGGGTTAAAAATAGTCCTTGACAGAGTTTTTGTTGTTGTTGTTGTTGTTGTTAAAAGTCAAAGATATTGTGTTAGCCGCGGCCTCGTCCTAAGGTCGGACAGCAAGGTGGCAAAGCACATTGGAAGAATTTCGACTGGCGCCATGCGCAAATGCAGTTTGTTAGCTGACTGATGTCAAAAAAGGCCTCAACTGTGCATCTCTGTGTAACTGTGCTCTGTGTAACTTTCATTCATCAGCACCGTTAAACACCGGTTTCGACCCACAGAGCACCACTGTGGCATCTGTGTTTGGACTCAGCCTCGTATTTTGTTCTTACTGTTGGCCCTGACTTCCCAGGGCTCTCTGGGTCTATTAATACCAGCTCGCTCTAAAAATACAGAGCACTGTGTGACCCACTCGAACGAAATAGCTCAACCTCTTAATGTAGACACACACACACACACAAAAACACACACACACACACCACACACACACACACACACACACAGCACTTATAAATTCTGACCTGTATTATAGTTGCTGTACCATTGATCTAGGTTATATCAGCCACGAGTTCTCTTAATATGCAATCATCCCTGGAGGGTCAGCCGGGGGGAAAAACACACTCTGCCAGGTGAGCTATAGGCCTCCCCTAAGGCAAATGCCTTTTGACAAATTATTTTAAATTATTTATCAAACCTTCAGGCCCATGTGAGAGAAAGGGATTTTTGTTTCCATAGATGTTGAAGTGTCTGTGTGTGTGTGTGTGTGTGTGTGTGTGTGTGTGTGTGTGTGTGTACTTATCATCATGGCCCTAAATGAGTTGGCTTTATTCGCAAAGGCCATGTGCTATGGATTTTAAAACTCATTGGATTATTTCTCTAATTTGTGTGCAGCAACAGATTGGATGCGTGTGGACAAGGTCCAGATGCTAAATTGAATTTGTTTCCAAAACAACTTTTCATGAAAGTGAAAATGTCAAATGAGGAACAGGAAATGGAGAGCATTTTATGCCCCGACACATTTGTTGATTGAATAACCGCTCCCCTATGGCCGGCTGATCTGTGCAACATGTTTAGTGAAAGGCTTACGCAGTATTTCACATACATACAGAAAACAATCAGACATCAGGGTGTGAACAGAATATTGTCAGCCCTCATATTTTTGTTTTCAATTTCTCTGCTGGCTCCATGTCACGTGTTGATTTGATGATTATAGAAACAACAGTCCTCCACGGAATCAGCAGGTGTCCGTTGGGCTGGATCCTCTTAACTAGATGGTGACACTGTACACACCATGGATATAAACTATATCCATGAAGCATACATTATGAACATTGGCCTTAAGAAATTGTCACGAATACACAATGCTTTGGTTTGTGTAAGACAGTTAGGGCTGAACCACTTAACTGGAATAGTTCGGCTACTAAAAATCCTCAATGAAAATTCTTCGCCTCAAAGCTTTGTTTAATCAACGTTACGTAACGTTGGAGTTTTCCCACGGATGATTATTATCAGCGCTCAACGGGCTGATGCCAATGAAGCTACTGTGGATCCTTTTTTAACTTTAAAAAAAAAAAAAAAAAAACTTTGTGCTGTGTGTCTATTGTCAAATTGAACTAGCTTACCACCGTAGCAGGGCGTCAATGCTACATCATCCCCAGGGTTTCCCCCAGTGTATCACAAGTCTGGTGGCCCACCGGGCCTAAGTTCCCCACCCACCGGGCCTAAGTTCCCCACCCACCGGGCCTAAGTTCCCCACCCACCAGGGCTAAGCCTCTAGGAATTATTTTTTTATGTGTTTTAAGGTGGTTTTTAAAACTACATTTACAGCGGGGCGGCTCGTTAGCCTTTAGCACTGACGTAATGTAGGGCCCTGGGGAAGCGTTTTTAAATTCTCAATTTTGCGATTTCTTTTAATGATTCTGTTATTAGAGGAACATTTGGCTCTACATTAATGCTGCCACCAGTCTGGGATCGGCCCCACCCGATCTCTAGTCGGAAATAAAGACACTTGTCAGCCGGCTAAACAGCTTTTCTGGCGGATACCCTGATCTCATTAGAAAACATCCAGTCTACTCCATTCCATGGAGCAAACTCGACACTACAGCGGGCTACTCAGCAAATAGCGATGTTTTACAAAGAAGCTAAAACGAAAGCTGTTGGTTTGTAGTCCAACTGTATATGAGTTTGCTACAACTTTTTGCTACAAATTTTGGACAAATTCCTGTAAACTCTGCTGCTGCCGGAGACTAACCAGCCCCTCATCCTATATCCTCATGGCTACTTAATATGCACGTGATTGATGTCATCAGACCATGCTGGTGATGTCTGCATTCTTCATGGGGCGGCTGTGGCTCAGTGGTAGAGCGGACGGTTGGTGGTTCGATCCCTGGCCCTGCAGCCCTGTGTCAAAGTGTCCTTGGGCAAGACACTGAACCCCGAGTGTAAATGTGTGTTTGTTTATCTGATGAACACGTTGTACGGCAGCCTTGGCCACAGTGTGTGAATGTGTGTGTATGTAAAAGTGCTTTCTTGAGACTAGAAAATCGCTATATAAGAACAGACCATTTACATTTATACATTCTTTCTCCTGACTCAGTATTAGCCCTCTGAACAGTATAGTGGACTAGCCCTGCTGTAAGCTTTGTACAGTCACACGTGTCTGGGCTTAGTGAACACCTCTTTAACATATCCAGTGTAAACAGCCAGAGGCAAGAAAGGGAAAGGGGGGGGGGGCAAAAGAGATTTACATTTGGGCCACTAAAAATGTACTTTGGTCAACAGAATAAGGGGCTCGGTGACTATGTGGCCCATGCAGCCCATACGGCCAGTGCTTAAAATGAGCATCTATCCATGTTATTGTATGCAGTTTAGACAATACCAATGTTCCTTTTTCAAAAAAAGGAAACCTTTCTTTTGTATATTTACTATTGCTGTTGACTATAGTGCAAAAATATGTTATCCCATTACTCAATGGCATAATTGGTAGAGTACTCAACTACTAAAATAATCGATAGTTTCAGCCCAAAAGACTTTTTTGTTGCAATCAAAGGCTAAAGTCTATTTGATCCCAACAACCATTGGTTATCTCTCCTGCCTCCATTGGGGAGACCATTTTTCAGTCTCTCCAAGATTTCTGTGCCTTTTTTTTTTGTCGTTGTTTTTTTTGAGAATGTTGCAGCCCAAAATACCTGATTTTGCGGTAGCTTTTGTAAAATATTTCGATACAAGATGCAATGTCTTGTAATTTTTGTTTAGTACGATTCATTTTTTTTGGTATACGTCTGTTCAACTAACAGGAAACAATTTTCTTTTTTCCCCCCCCCCCCCCAAAATGAGTTTTCCTATTAACCTAACCAAAAAGGCTCGGATCAGGGCTGATGTAACTTTTTTTTTTTTGGTGTCCATAAAAAGTGAACAACAGGAATCACCAGAAACGCTTCTAACAGCAGTTGGATCCCTCCCAACTGTGCTTTCATATGGACATCAACCGACCCTTGTCCTCAGCGGTCTCCTCCGAAGCGCAGTCTTTGATACATTC